>NW_007737872.1:17449-49121 GCF_000696425.1 Galeopterus variegatus | reverse complement strand
GTCCCCACCGACAAAGTGGGAACGGTCATGTCACACAGACGTTTGTTTTGAAGCCTATCATAATGTGCTTTGTAATCTCTGAATCCAGATACAAATACTGTATTAGTCTGTTTCTGTTGCCTATAACCTAAATACCTGAAACTGGTTGATTTATAAAGAAACTGAAATTTACTGCTTACAGTTCAGAGGCTGGGAAGTCCACGGTCCAGGGAACACATCTGGTGACGGTCTTCTTTGGAAGTGGCTTTACAGCAATGCAGGGTCTCACATGGCAGAAGAGGGTGGATCAGAGAGAGAGAGACAGTTCCTCATGCGCTCTCCTTTTAAAGCCCTCAGAACCACGCCCTGGGCCACCATTATTAATCCGTCCACTACTGCACGGTCCTATAATCTACTCACCTCTTCCAGGCACCACCTTTCAATGACCATAATAGGATTTCCCACCCTCAACAGCTACAGTAAGGATTTAAGCTTCAGTGTGTTTAGGGGTGGGGTGGGGGACATTCAATCCACAGCATTCCATCCCTGACCCCCCCAAAACTCATGTCCTTTTCACATACAAATACATTCATTCATCCCAAAGACTTAACTTGTCTCAACTTAAAAGTCCAAAGTTCAAACTCCCATCTGTGTAATCAAAACAAGTTATCTACTTCCAAGATGCAGTGGTGGGACACGCAGAGGGTACATATTCCCATTCCAAAAGGGAGAAATGGGCCAAAAGAAAGGGGTGACAGGTCCCAAACAAGTCCAAAACCCAGCCGGGCAGGCGTTAAATCTTAGAGCTGGCGAATTATTTACCTTGACTCCATGTTCGGTGTCCTCTGCACACTGGTGCAGGGGTTGGGTCCCCAAGTCCTTGGGCAGATCCACTTCTATGGCTTTCCTGGTCTCAGGTGATACTTGAGCTCTTGCTGGCCGGCGTTGCATGCTGGTAGCTCCACAATTCTGGGATCTCCAAGGTGGTCCCGCTCTCATGGCTCCACTAGGCATGGCGCTGTTGAGGTTTCTCTGCTGCAACTCTGACCCACATTTCCTCTCGGCATTGCTCTAGGAAATTTAAATCCACCCTGTGACAGATCTCTTCCTGGGCCCCCAGGATCTTCCATACATCCACTGAAATTGGGGTGGAAGCTCCCAAGCCTTCACAGCTCTGACATGCTGTCAGCCTGTAGACATAACACCACGTGGACACAGCCAAGGCTTCCAGCTTATATTTTCTAAAGCTGCACGTCCAGCCACACCTGGGGCCAATTTAGCCACAGCTGGAGCAGCCAAAGCAGCTGGGGTGCTGGTGCTGGAAGCAGCTTCCTGAGGTGGCCCTGGACAGTGAGCCCATGGAAGGTGCCTCAGGCCTGTTCCCCAAGACCTTTCTGTCTCCTCTGGGCCTGTAATGGCAGACGCAGCCTCTAAGATCTCTGAGATGCCTTCAAGGTCTTTTTTCCCTTCTCTTGATAGTGTCTTTCTTCTGTACTCATCTCCTTAACAAATAGTTGCTGGGCTACACCATTGAATTGTTCTCCTGAAAACGCTCTCTGCTTCTCTACCACGTGGCCAGGCTGCACATTTTCTAAATCTTTACACTCTGCTTCCCTTTCAAATTCTGAACTTACATCATAAATTCTTCCAGCCTCTCCTCAACACCCAGTTCCAAAACCACTTCCAAATGTTCAGGTACCTGCTGTGAACAACACCCCACTCCTCAGGACCCATTTTCTGTATTAGTCTCTTTCTGTTGCTTATAACAAAATACCTGGAACTGGGTGATTTATTGAAGGAAACAAAATTTACTGCTTACGATTTCAGAGGCTGGGAAGTCCAAAGTCCAGGGGACACATTGGTGAGGGTCTTTGTTGGTGGTGGCTTTACAGCAATGCTGGGTGTCACATGGCAGAAGATGGCAGAACAGAGAGGGAGAGATTCTCACGTGCTCTCCTTTTAAAGCCCTCAGAACCACGCCCTGACCACCATTACTAATCCATTCACTACTGCACGGTCCTACAGTCCGATCACCTCTTCAGGGCCCCACCTTTCAATTACCGTAGTAGGATTTCCCACGCTCTTAACAGTCACAGTGGGGCTCAAGCTTCAGTGAGCAGGCGGCTCCCAGTCCACAGCAAGTAGGGGTCATTATTACTGACAAGCCGTCTTTTTTTGCATTTGATACACTGTAAATACCTTTGCAATTTACTAAGGAAAACAACTCTTTTTTGCAGACGCTGATGCTCTCTCTCTCCTAAATTCTGTTAGTGTGAAGTCTGCCCTATTTTTTAAGCATCTCCCTTCCTCTCTGGGAGGCCCGATGCTGCGCTCCCTGAGTTGTGTCTTCCCACTTTCCAGAGGCGATAGGAGGGAACCCGCATCTGTTTCCTTACCTTTTCCAGCTTCTAGAGGCTGCCACGTTCCGTGGCCCACGGCCCCTTCCTCTGTCTTCACAGCCAGCAATGGCGGGTTGAACTCTTCTCCCGCTGTATTGCTGCCATCCCCGCTGGCCTCCCTCTGCCACTTCCAAAGACCCTGAGATTAGGTCGAGCCCAGCTGAGTAATCCAGGGTACCCCTTCCCACACTCTAGACCCGAAGCTGTGGGTGACTGTTCTTCACAGTTCTCCTGGGTGACCCATAAGAAATTCTCCTGCTCCCTGATGCCAAGGTACACATTTCAGGGCCCCAGCATGAGGCCACTTCAGAGGGTCCCCTTATCTTGTTAGGGCTTCTGGCACTGATGTCCCACTCCCCATGTGGAGGTACGTGCGGCTGTGGGACCTCAGTCGGGGGAGAAGATGACTGGGTGAGCCAGCGTCAGGGAGTCCTGGCACCGAAACACCAGCTCGCAATGACTGGTCGGGGAGGCTCTCACCTGGTGCAGATCAGAGCCCCTGGGAATGTAAGAACGTCCTGAACTCAGACTCTCTGGGTGCAGCCCCAGCCCCGGCCTCAGCAGGGTTGAAAGACCCCTGACAATGACCAAGGGTGACAGCCACCAATGTAAGCGAACCTGGAAACCCTCCGTCGCAGCTCTGTGGCAAGCACTTAGGAGGGTACGGGGAATGAGCTTCCTACTGCACAGTAACAAATAACCACATGCGCGGCTTAAACAACACACATCCACTGTCTTGCAGTTCTGGAGGTCAGAAGTCCAGACTGGGACTCCGTGGGCTAAAGTCCAGGTGTGGCAGGGCTGATTCCTTGGGGAGGCTCCAGGAGGATCTGTCCACACCTTGTCCAGCTTCCAGAGGCTGGTGCAGCCCTTGGCTCATGGCCCCTTCCTCTATGTCCAAAGACAGCAACGGCGGGTTGAATCCATCTCATATCACGTTGCCTCTCTGACCTCTTCTGTTTCCAAGGACCCTGTGATTGCATGGGGGCCACCTGGACAGTTCAGGCTGCTCTCCTCAACTCACAGTCAGCTAACCTGCAACCTGCACTCCCCTTTGCTGTGTAACCGGCCATGGCCACAGTTCCAGGGATCAGGAGGTTAACATCTTTGGGGCATTCGTCGCTGACCATAGAGGAGCACTCGGGTTAGTCCTGCCTCGGCCCAGCATGGCCATGTGGGGCCTGGGCCTCTGGAGCTCCCAGAGCAGCTGCATCTGGCTGTGATGAGCTGGCATGGGGTATACAGGAACTGTGACTCTGTGCCAGGGCGTGAAAGCATTTGGGATGTGGGCCCCGGGAAGGCAGACAATCCTCTAGATGGGTCCGGAAGAGCTTTACCCTGGCTTGGTAAATGCTTTACCTTTGGTGCTAAATGCTTCCTTTAGTTCAGTCCCAAACCATCAATGCACCTGAGGAGCTCAATGGATCAAGAGCCTCAGACCCAGGGGAGCTGGGCTCAGGCAGCGTGCTGTGCCGGTGCACGGAGCCACTGGTGAGCAGGAGGCCACGGAGCAGAGGCTGAGTGAAAGCCTCTAGCAAGGGGCCTGTGAGTGCAGACTCAGGGCGTGGCCCTGGGGTAGACACTGGTGCAGGGGCTAATTCTGTGGTGGGTGGAGTGTGGGGGTCCTGGGGGCAGCGGTGGGGCTCGGGAAGGAGGCGATTTAAGAACCAGTGTGGAAGTGGTTCAGTTTTCTAACAACAGGGCAACATCCCAATGAGAGAGGGCAGAGTGTGGCTGGAGGAGGCCACCTTTGAACTGGGCCCCACAGGTTAAGTAGCAGTTCTTCAGGTGGAAGGCAGGGATGGTGTTCCATGGCAGGAAGAGCCAGGGTCAGAGGCTGAGGCTGACAAGGCTCGGCACGCCCAAGGAGGGCACTGAGAGGCCCAAGACTGGCTGGACAGGGATGGGTCTGCGCTGAGCCGGCCAGCAATCCTGTGGCTCTCAAGCTTTGGGTCTGACACCATGTTGAAAAGGCCACATGCCCAGGTACATGCTGACTGCAGTGGATGGAATTGTGCCTCACGGCTGCCCACATCCTCACTCTGGAACCTGGGAACGTGACCTTACACAGCAGGAGGGGTCGAGAGGACCGTCATCCTGGGTTAGCCAGGTGGGCCCGGTGCAGCCATGAGGGTCCACACAGGGGAAAGGGCAGGAGGGCCAGAGCCAGAGGAGTGAGAGGCAGAGGCCCACATCCTCACTCTGGAACCTGGGAACGTGACCTTACACAGCAGGAGGGGTCGAGAGGACGGTCATCCTGGGTTAGCCAGGTGGGCCCGGTGCAGCCACGAGGGTCCACACAGGGGAAAGGGCAGGAGGGCCAGAGCCAGAGGAGTGAGAGGCAGAGATGGAAGAGGCCCTCCCGGAGGCAGAGGACCAGCCACAAACTGAGGAATGTGCTTGGGAGGCAGAAAAGGCACTGGCGAGTCCTCCTGGGGCTTCCTGAATGCCCCAATCTTCAGCCCAGCAAGACCCACGTCAAACTTCTGACCTCAGAACTTTAAGATGATAAATCTGTGTTGCTCAAAGCTGCTAAGTTTGTGATAATTCGTTATGGCAGCCACAGGAACTAACACACTTACAGATTCTGATTCGGTGGCTTTGGGGGTGGGGCCTCATATCTGGGTTTTTTGCACATTTCCTGGGTGATTTTCAGAATCTGCATAAACTAGAAGTAGGGTAAAGTCTGCATTGGCCACAGAGGGCTCGGACAGGGTCAGTCTCTCCTCGCACAGGGAGCCAGGCTCTAACTTGTTAATATGGAAAATTGTCAGATTTTACTGATGGCTTGATAGTTTTCACACATGCATTGGTGGGATGCAAGAAACAGAATTGGTTTTAATCTGAAATGACCTGCCTCAGTCTTGCCTCTGAAGGGTCATGGAGGTGTGAGGTGAATCCCACTTCTCCAGCCTCTGCTTCTGCCTTGTCCTGCCTTCTTGCCACAGAGCACAGCCCCTCTCCTTGGCCCACGTGTGAAGCTCTGCTGGGGGCCTTGTAATCCCAAGAGGCCCCTTCTGCATCTCTGGCCCTGGTTCTGCATCATTCAGACCTTTGGTATCTGCAGGGAGAGGGCAGGCCAGGGACTGGGTGGGAACCAGGCACCTTCTCCTGGAGGACACGTGACCATGGAATCCACCAGGGCCTGGGTGTGGGGGTGGGGGTGGGGGGCGAGGAGCCCGTGGGGAACCCTTTATCACCCCGTCATTGGTTCAGACCCACAGCTGTAGGAACATGGCCACACACGGCGGGGTGGGAGGGCGAGTGCCACGGGGGTTACGTCTGCACAGCTCCCACAGCGGTGTCCAGCATCCCGACCACCCTTGCAGCCTCTGTGGAGCTCACCTGGGTGAGGACAGGGAGTTCCTGGCCCCACCTGGAGCATTTCTCCTGCCCCCAGGATGCAGTGTCCCCTGGCTCAGAACAACTCTGTTGTCTGGGATGATGCCGGACTTTCTACAGGAACATTGGTAGGGAGATTTTCCTCCTGAAATGAATACCCAAGTCCTTAAAAGTAGGGACCAAATTAGCCCTTGCTTTATCATGGGCTACGAGTCGGTTTCTCAATCTCTAAGTTTAAGATTCCATCCCAAGCATATAATTACTTCTCCCAAATATGCGTTTATGCTCCTGAGTGGCCAGACACCACGTCCCCGACCCTCTCTCTTGATTAGAACGATCCCATACTGCGGTGACCTTGTCAGCCAGCCCCTCAGCCTGACACAGCCTCTGGACCTGGCAGTTGTGGGCATAAGCCCTCCGGGTCCCAAACCCCCCATTCACTTCTCTGCTGCAATTCCCATCCCAACAGGACCCACGTACAGTTGCAAAGCTGAGCTGTGTTCTTTGTCCCCCTCCTCCTTGGAAGCGCAGCCCTGTGGCCCTGTGATCTCTCCAGACCATCTCATTTGCAAACTTTAGGATAAAACACGCTGATCGACAGGATAGCAGCAAACAAAAGTAGCCCCATTGTGGGTGGCCTCCACGTGTGGCCACACAGGCAGCAGGTGGAGAGGACGCCTGCTTCCACGGAAGTCCAGCGGGCCTTGCCAGACCCACTTTTAGAAAGGAGCATGTGGTCAGAAGGGCCTGTGTGTTGCTGAAAGCAAGTCTGCGTCCACCATCAGCTGCTCCTCTGTGAGGCAGCAAGGAGCCCTCCTGAAGGGACGGGGGCATCCCCAAGCCACCAACTCTTCCCATGCTTGGAGAGTGCCAAGCAGGACACATGTGTCTGGGGGCTTGGAGAGAGCCGACCCCGGCCCCGGGCTTCTGTAGAGGCATCTGCCCTGGGAATTCCTCGGAAGAGTCCACTTTTATTAGTTTCATGTATTGAGTTCCAGAGTATGATTTTGGATAAATATTGTAAATAAAGGCCTCTATGATTAAAAGCAACTTACAAAAGCCTCTGACTAATTCAGCTCTTCAGTTTGTAAGGAGGACATGGACCCAAAGGGACTCAAGGACTCCCTGAAGTCACCAGTTCAGTTGTGGAACAGGGACCTTTATTGTCTCCACAAGTTAGAGGTGACTTGACCCCTGCTGTGTCTGGGCTCTCTGCTCGGTGCCAAGGATGCAAGTCGAAGGCACCTGCCTCAGGGGCTGAGGGGCTCAGAGCTCTGAGCACAGGGCTGTGAAAAACAGTGGGCCACCTCCTTTGTCAGAGGCGCAGAGCAGGGGGCTCTCTGTGGGTGGATTAGAGCAAGTCCAGTTCTTCTGCTCCAGGAACAGCGAAGGCTGGAGAAGGCCCTGCCTCAGCACAGAAGGGGTCAGGCCAGAAGCTTGGGGTGGCTGCAGATCCTTCGGGGTAGGTTGAGGATGGAGGAGCCGGACCCTCACAAGCAGACCCTGCCCAGGGCCACTTTGCATGTCCAGGTTTGTTATTTTCTAGGACTGGGGAAGGGTCCCACAGGAATCAGGGCATCGGCCCTTACGATGCCTAGAAATGTCAGCATTCTCCTTAAGGCGTGACCCGCGGCCCTGCCCAGGCAACGGTGGGCATCTGTGAGCTTGTGCGGGGGTGCAGATCCTGAGGCATGGGGGGACAAGGACGGGGCTGCGGGAACACGAGGAGGGAAGCAAGGGCGGAGCAGACACGGGTGGGTGCAGATGTCTGGTCTCATCGGGAAACAATCTAGGCGCAGGTGTGGGTGGGGTGGCCCCATGGGGACCATGTCTGCACCAAGCCTGAGCGCAGAGGACCGGGGCAGGCCACCAGCCACCCAGCTGCTCCCAACCACCGTGGCCCATCCAGAGAGAATGGAGAGTCGGCAGCACTCGGAGGGCGCGGGGTGGGGACCTGGCACTGCAGGTGCCCGCAGAGGGACAGTGGCTTGGCGGTGGGTTCATGAGCAGACTGGGGACCCACCTGCTGGAGAGCGCTGGGGCAGGCATGGGTGGGAGGCCCTTCCGCAGGAGAACAATTTCCTTCTGGCGGAGGACACGGGGTGGGGAGTGGGGCGACATGGGAGGGAGTGACATGGGGCATTTCTGGAGGAGGTGACCGGTGACTCAGTTATGGTGGACATTGCCTCAAAGGCCTGGTGCTCTGGGAATGGTGCTTCTTGGATGTGAGCCTCTGAGGAGGACCTCACGCTGGCCGTTGCTCAGGCGAGGGGCACCTTGCGCGGAGCCCACTGCGCCACAGGAAGGACCTGGCGGTGTCACGCCTATGTTCAGGCTGCTGCCCCACCCCTCTTCATGGCAGGCCCAGGTCGCATCGGGGTCAGTCCTGCCAGGCCCAGTTCGCTCCTCAGAGGACCAGGGAACCCGGGGGGTCGGGCGGGGGCACGCAGAGGGCAGGAGCGGGAGCTTGGTCTCCATAACCAAGCACGCTGGGGGGTGGGGGCAGTTGGGGGACAGTGGGGATGAAACCCCCAGGTTTCATCCTACAGCAGTGACCTCCCTCTCAGTGCATCTTGGCCTCAGACCGTGGGCCAGGCTTACTGTGTGTTCGGCTCAGGGGTGGCACCGCCAGACGCCAGCTCTGTCTGGGGCACGGGAACAGGCAGGGGGCAGCCGACCCCACGGCCGGGCTGCTCGGGGAGCACAGCTACTGAAGAGGAAGGTGGGTGGAAAACGCTGTTAGCTGCAAAACGCATTGGCCTGAGCATTTAAATCCTTGCTTCTAGAGACCACGTGGATCACTCTGCGCAATGGTAGGACAGGCCCCTCAGGGGATTACGGTCTTCATGGCAGGATGATTATTTCTGTGGTTTCGGTAGGACTAGCCTCTCTCCACACCCGTATTCCTGCCCTACTATCTCTCAGCTGGCTTGTCTAAGGTTTGGCCAAAAATAGAGCCTCCAGACAATCCGATCCCACCAGATAGACCGAGGCAGGAGTGAACGCACACTGGCTCCAAGAACTGGTGGTGACAGGAATTTAGCTCCAGTGAAACACTTCCTGAAGGACATGTCCTGCTTTGCTAGTCCAGGGGGAGCAGGGCTCCGCCGGTGATGGGACCTTGAGGGTCCCGCAGGCAGTGGCTGCTCTGGGGCTGACCAGTGGCCTTCACCCTCTGCCCCAGTTGACCTGGGAAGTCCTCGTGCTGTGACATTATGCCTTGCACATCGTACTCTGTGTAAATTATACCTCAATTGAGAATGTAAAAATGAGGCAAAAATGAAAAGTCGGAGAGAGACAGCTGGGCCCTCAGCTACCCACAGCCACGAGCCTCGAGCCAGCTGTCGGGAGGACCCACATTGTGGCTGACTGTTGTCGGTTCAGGGCTTCCCTGTGACCCTACAGAGTCTGGTTAGGGTCAGGAAGACAGTCCCATCCCACTGTGCAGATGAGCAGAGTAGACACCTGGGGCTGCGGCCGATTTGCTGGGCCGGGAAGATGGAGTTCTGCTGCGTAGTTGCAGAAGCTGCAGACCTGCACTGGCCTGGCTGTCCACCCATTCCTGGCTGCATCTGTGGCCAGCAGGCAGGAAGCAATTCTCGGAGGGTGCAGACAGAAGGAGGCCTTGGGGAGAGCAAGGTGTTGACTGTGGTCACGGGTGGAGATGTGAGTGCTGGCTACAGGGATTTGGCCAACACGTTCTTCCTGGTGGACTGAGCCTCTACCCTGGGCAGAGGTGAGGGACGCCCGGGAAGTCTGAGGAGAGTTCCTGCCTAATGTGTCAAGGGCCTTACCTGCCCTGAGCTTCACGTTCCCAGATGGTTTCCCTGGTGGGACCAGGCGAGAGCTGTGTCTCGGCACACATGTGAAAAATTTGGGGGGGCAGTCTAGCTTTCTAAAAAATTCTTATCGAAGTAATCCAGGAAAGGGAAGCCAAGTCTTTATTTCTCACCCAGAGGTGAAGATCCTTCCCCGCTCCACCTTGCCAACCAGGGAGAAAAAGCAGACTTCTGCTTCCACCCTGAGAAGAGGGCAGGAGCGGGTGCAAAGCCGGGGAGGCACCTGCGCTGCTCGGTGGAGCTCTCCAGCCCTCCCAACGGGCTGGCGGCAGGCTGGGGGTCGGAGGAGGAGCTGGGGAAAAGCGCCGGAGACACCCCCATCCCTCTGCCCCAATGACGAAAAGCCACAGAAGATGCACAGGCCAAAAAGTGTTTCTCTTCTAAAGTGCATCCCTTTCCTCCCCCACGATTTCCAAATCCCCCTTGTCTCCGGGATGTGCCTGGGGACGTCTGCGAGGCTTGGGCTTTTTCTTCCTGGGTTCGCTCCTCAGAGCTGCAGCTATGGTGGGTGGCTTCAGCCTCTGATCACCAAGCCTTGCTGACATCCTCATTTTTCTCTTTGCTGCCCAAGAGTCTTTTGCACATTTGAGCCTTTCAGGCAGCAATTAGGCAATCCATTCCCCAGGGCGAGGCTGGATTATAAAACATCTACTTCCTGGCTACTCACAGCGTGCTCCTGCATTAGCTGGGAAGCGGCTTTGCTTCAGGGGAATTTATCACCCTTACAATTAAAAAAAATAAAAAAGACAAACCAAATGTACAAACATTTTTCTTCTTTTTAAAAATCTTCCAGGTTTCTGCTAATTTCACGGTTGGGTAGGGAGGTGCTGCTGGAGCTGGCTGTGGGGTCAGCACCCGGCAGAGGTGTCAGGGCTGGATGGAGCCCTGTGCGTCAGCAAGACCTCCTTTCTAACAGAGCCCGGTATTTCTGTCGTACCTTTTTTATTTGTTGTGCTTCACTTTACAGGTATTTTCAAACAGTAGCAATAGAACCCAGTGAGTAAAGCAATTCCACAACAGGGCATTTTGCTTTTATATAAATAGCATTCTACATAAGATGGTTCAACATCTCCACTCCCAAAGTTCCTGTGTGCTCCATCCCATCCCATTTAGGGTTTCCTGGAGTGGTGGCTACATATGATTTGGGTACTGCTATGGTGTGAATGTGTCCCACAAAGTCCATGTGTTGGAAACTTCATCCCCAGTGCAGCAGTGTGGGGCCGGGGGACCTTCAAGAGATGAGGTGATTCGTGGACTGATGCCATTGTCTTGGGAGTGGGTTTCTGATCAAAAGGCTGACTTTGGCCCCCTCCCTCTCTGTCACGTGTGCTCTATTGCTGTGCTATGACACAGGAAGACGGCCCTCACCAGATGTGACCTCTCAATCTTAGACTTCCCAGACTCAGAACTGTGAGCCAAATAAACTTGTACTGTTTATAAATTACCCAGTCTGTGGTATTCTGTTACAGCAGCACAAAATGGACCAAGGCAGAAAACTGGTACCGAGAAGTGCGGCTGCCGTTATAACAAATACCTGAAAGCGTGGAAGTGGCTTTGGAACTGGGTAATGGGTAGAAACTGGAAGAATTTGGTGCAGTAGGCTAGAAGAAGTCTCAATTGCCATGAGTGGAATGTTAAGGGCAATTCCGGCAAGAGCTCAGAAGACAAGAGCTATAGGAAGTGCCTAGATAATCTTAGAGATTGCTTAAGAGGTCACAATCACGATGTTGGTAGAAATATGACAGTAAAGGCCGCTCTGATGAGATCTCAGACGAAAGTGAGGAACAAAGTGTTGGAAACTGGAGGAAAGGCCATCCGTGCTTTACCACTGCAAGGAACTCGGTAGGACTGTGTCCATGTCTCAGGACTTTGTGAAAGGCAGGATGTCAGAGTAATAAATTAGAATATCTGCTGGAAGAAATACTTAAGAAGAATATTGAAGGAGCTGGTGGCTACTTTTAACTGTCTATAGTCAGATGTGAGGAGAGAGAAATAATTTAAAGATGGAATTTATACTTAAAAGGGAAGCGAGCAAAAAAATTTGGAAAATCCACAGCCTGGCCACGGAACGAGTAAAAATTGTCTTTAGGAGAACAAACCAAGGTGTGGCCAAGTCATCATTTGCTAAAGAGATTAGTATGGATAGATGGGCAGACAGGAGCCAGGGGCTGTTCATCAATGCAGGGGGAGAAAGACCCTGGAGGCACCTCAGAGACTTTAGGGGCAAGCTAGGACCTTGAGGGCAAGGTTTCCAGAGAGGCTCCTGCAGGCCCTCAGCCCTCGCTGCCCAGGGCCACCTCAGGTCTCTGCTCCCCACATTCTGGCACAGTGCTCCTCTGCCACCCCAGCTGTGGCTCAAGCAGGCCCAGGTGCGGCTCAACCCGCTGCTCTAGAAGGTACAAGCCTTGGTAGCATCCACATGGTGCTGACTTGGCAGAAATGCAGAGTGCTCAAGCTGTGGGCGATTGTGGCCGTTTAGATTTCAAATGATGACAGGGATAGCCTAGGGGCCCAGGCAGAAAATTGTCACGAGGAGTCACCATAAAGAGTCCTCATTGGAGTAATGCCCAGTGGAGCAATGCCACCTCAAAGACCCTAGAACTGCAGGTCACCAGTGTGCAATGTCATTCTGGGAGAGATGCAGTCAGGAGACTCCCGCCGGAGAGAGCAGCTGCGTGAAGTAAGCCCAGAAAGCGACAGGGTGCGGCTCCCAGAGGCTTGAGGTCCAGCCCCACCCCAGTGTGCCCAGGACAAGGGATGTGGAGTCAAAGGCGACTATTCTCCTGCTTTAATATTTAACACTGTCTGTCCCATTGAGTTTCAGACTTGCTTTTAGTTCTTTCTTCTTGCTTTTTCCTCTTTTGGAATGAAGATGTCTGTCCTATGCCTATCCCACCGTTGTGTTTTGAAAGTATGTAATTTGTTTATTTTGTAATCTCACAGCTACAGAGGAATTTGCTTCAGGATGAATCCTGCCCTGAGTCTCACCCACATCTGAGTTAGATGAGACTTTGGACTTTGGATTTGGAGTTGGTGCTGAAATGAGGTAAGACTTTTGGGCTATTGAGAAGGAATGAATGCATTTTGCATGTGAGAAAGACATGCATTTTTGGGGACAGGGACAGAAGGCTGTGGTTTGAAAGTGTCCCCCAACATTCATGTATTGGAAACTTCATCCCGAACGCAACAGAGTTGGGAGGTGGGACCCTTAGGTGATTAGGCCATGCGGGCTCTGCCCTCATAAATGGAGTACTGTGTTATCTCAGGAGTGGGTTAGTTATTGGGGGAGTGGGTTCCGGATAAAAAGGGTGAGTTTGGCCCCTCCCTGTCTCTCACTATGAGATGCCCTCTGCCATGTGATGACTCAGCACAAAGGTCCTCACCAGATGCGGCCCCTCACTCTTGGACTTCCCAGCCTCCAGAATTGTGAGCCAAGTAAACTTGTGTTGTTTATAAATTACCCAGTCTGTGCCATTTCATTATGGCAGCAGATGAGGGACTAAGGCAGGTGGGCAGGCTGGCTCGGGCAGGAGGTGGGCTGCCTGAGGCCACTCCTCCCAGCAGTGCCCCACCCTGTCCTCCAGCCCAGCTCTCCCAAGCCATGCTCTGGCTTCATTGCACACTGGGGATTATGCAGATGATGTCATGGAACATTCTGGAGCTCTCCAGCGACTTGCTGAGGTGGTGCACAGATGCACAGTGGTGTATTTATTGCAGAGTTTCCTTCTCATCCAACAGCTGCTGCCCCAACCTGCCCTCCTCCTCACATTCTGGCCTTGGGAGTGGCCTGAGGACTGGGAGAGAAATTAATCCCCTCCAGAAGCCACTGGCTCAAGGTGAGTGAGTTTCTGTCTACACTGGCCCAAAGTGGGTGAGTCTCATCTACAGTGGTTCAAGGTGGGTGACTTTCTGTCTACACTGGCTTAAGGAGGGTGAGTCTCAGCTACATTGGCCCAAGGTGGGTGAGTCTCATCTACACTGGCTCAAGGTGGGTGTCTCATCTACAGTGGTACAAGGTGGGTGACTTTCTGTCTACACTGGCTCAAGGTGAATGAGTTTCTGTCTACACTGGCCCAAGGTGGGTGAGTCTCATCTACAGTGGTACAAGGTGGGTGACTTTCTGTCTACACTGGCTTAAGGAGGGTGGGTCTCAGCTACACTGGCCCAAGGTGGGTGAGTCTCATCTACACTGGCTCAAAGAGGGTGAATCTTGTCTGCACTGAGCAGGAAGTGGAGGACTGTAGTTGGCAGGCTGTGGTGATGGAGATCGCCACACCCCTGCCCCTCACCCTTGAGGCCTCTCTCTTGAGAGGCGAGTTCAGCATGAGGGTCCAGCCTGAGCCGGGAAGGGTGGCCAGCTTCCTCGCCAGCGTGCTTTGTTTCCCTGTCATTTGGCTTTCAGATGAAAGGTGACTTCATCCGTGTAAACGACAACTCCCTGGGCTCAGTGCACAGTCCTGCAGCCAGGTGCTTGCCTGAGGACCTGTGGGACACTGCGGGTGGGGGAGTAGACCCCCTTGTTCTGACTTCCTCATGAGTGTCTGGGAACTGTGGACAGACTGTGTGCTAGGAGAGATGTGGCCTTTGGCCATCAGGGAGAGACCCTCGTGTCTGGTGGGGCGGTCGGGTGACTTCGTTGCACACACAAGCCCAGAGAAGACTCCCTTCTACTTGTCCAGGTGAACACGCTCCTGTTCACCTCTTGGCTGCATTAAGAAGAGGTCCCAGCTTGTCTGACTACATGGCTTGCTCTGTTTCAATACCTCAGGCACGTAAAAAGTTCTGCCTGCCAAGCCGGTGGTGCATTTGTGGGAGAGAACTCGGCCTGGTGGGCCACGGTTGTGCCACAAAGAGCTGCTGGGTCTCGAGCTGCGGAAGAGCATGGGATCGTGCATGGATGCAGACGTGTGTCCTGGGGCCAGGGAAGGTGTGCAGAGCTGGGGGAGCAGGGTCCTGGGGGTTGGTGGCAGCAGGCAAAGGAGAGAGAGAGTGTGAAATAGCAAAACACAACAGGAGAAGGAGGCACGTGGCCGGGGAGCCTGCCGCGCCCCCCGGTGTCTGGAGGAGGCAGCAGGCAGAGGATGGAGGAGACGGAGGCCCGAGAGCAGCAGCAAGGGCGAGACCCAGGGCGAGCTCAGGGCAAGGCAGAGACGCAGTGGAGGCCGCCGTGCTCTGGGCGAGGCCCCTCAGCACCCACAGTAAATAGCAAAACACAACAGGAGAAGGAGGCACGTGGCCGGGGAGCCTGCCGCGCCCCCCGGTTTCTGGAGGAGGCAGCAGGCAGAGGGAAGAGCACGCGGGCGCTTCCATGCAGAGGATGGAGGAGACGGAGGCCCGAGAGCAGCAGCAAAGGCGAGACCAGGGCGAGCTCAGGGCAAGGCAGAGACGCAGTGGAGGCCGCCGTGCTCTGGGCGAGGCCCCCGTGCTCTGGGCGAGGCTCCTCAGCACCCACAGCGGTCGTTCCGGGGCTGGGATCTGCACGAGTGAGGAATTGCCTGTGCACACACCCGCGCCCCTGCGTGTTTGTGAGTGAAGTCCTGGGAAGGGGCCGTGTTCAAAAGAGCTTCGGGAGTTGGGTGGCCGTACCCGTGACAGTGTTCTGCGTGGGGAGCCCCGTGTCTGCCCCTTCCTTTTACGTTTAAATCAGAACACAAGCAAATATCTGAGTCTTTCTGAAGCTTTCACATTTTACTTATTTGGGCGAAAAGACCTGCTACCAGCACTGCAGAAACAGCCCCACAGGGATATCACCAGATGTCACGTTTGCTCTTCGGTTTAACCTGCAAATTGGACTGCCCCACCTGGAGGCCTGGACGAGGCTCCTGGCGTGGGTCACTGCTGCCGGTGGACGGTGGACATTCCTGAGGTATTTTCTGTCTTCACAGCCACGTACACACTGGCTGGAGATCACGCAGCTGACTCAGCGTCGAGGCCTTTCACTTGCTGGTGCTGCGGCAGAGCCCACTCTGGAGAGCGTGCCCACTCCTGCGGCCTGTCCAGCCGTCTGCCTGCAGCACTGACGCCTCCCTGGCTTCTGTCCTGCTTGCACCTGAGGTGCCTTTGGCCTCTGCCTGGTCTTGGCCTGTGGCCTTGGTCACTCTTTGAAGCCCCGCATGTCCACGGTGGCTGGTGGCTCCTGGGTGTTTCAAGCTCTGCGAGCACTCAGGAATCCTTGTCCCCATGGCCGGCAATCCTTGGTGGCTTCTTCCGAGGGCTTCACTGTGAAGAGGAACAGTAGCTGGAGCCAGAGTGGGATCTAGTGCATGTGGACCCGAGCGTCCCGATCGCCTGGGCTGGACGTGGGCCCTCAGGGCCGTCTCCCGCCTCCCGCCCCACGCCCACAGCCGGCACTCAGACTGTCCTCCTGGGACCCTGTGGCGCCATCCCTGCGCCCGCTCGGCTGCTGCAGCCTGGCTTCCTCCCAGCTGACCCGCAGTCTCCTTTCCTTTGCCCAGGGAGAGTGGCCTGAGCCCCAGTTCCGCCGCCCTGTCCTTGCTGCCTTCCCGCGTTGGAGCCCGGTCTGTCTGGATTTCCCGTGGCTGCTGCCCTCATCCTGCTGGGACCTTGGGACCCTGGAGGCAGCCTTTAGCCTGAGTACGCAGGGTGTGTGTTGCCCCTTGTGACCAATCTTGCCCTCTGCAGGGCCTAGCTGCCATCTGGTCTGTGCTTAGTGTCCCTGTGTCCGGGGGAGGACACCACCCTGCCCCGGGCTTCCCCCACATTACTGTTGGGAGCAGGGGGCTGAGCTGAGGAGAGGGGCCTGAGCGTGACTCCTCAGTTTTGGCAAAGGGCTGACCTCTCACTTCACGGGGTGGGATCTCACAGACTGGAATTCATCACATTCTCAGGGAAGAGGCAGAGAGTTGAGGCCATAGTCCTGCCAGTTGGTACATCTGCTGGGCGCAGGAGAGCCTTTTCCGGAGTTTGTTTTCTAGTAAAGCATCTGATTTCTAGAAACTTCTCCAGAGCCCCACTTTTACTTATTGCAGTTTTAAAGATCATTGCCCCCGACCTGCTCTTTCTGGAGGTTCCTGTGGGGAGGCTGTGTAGACTCCACAGGACACACTCAGCCATGCAGTGGTTGTGGCCCCTGCACTGGCTTCTACCGGACCAGCTGGTGGCCACAGGATGTCCTCAGCTAACATACATACCCCCCCACTCTCACGCGGGTCTGGTGCCCAGAGAAGGATGAGGGGGCCCCCAACCTGGGAGGGTTCCCTCTTGTGGGTCAGTTTGGGGGGGCTGGTCAGACCAGCTTTCATCAGAAAATGAGGCCACCCATTCCCACAGAGACCCCTTCCTCTTTCCTGAGGGGACCTGCACATTTTCATGAGCGTTGGCAGAGCCCTTGTGCTAGCAAGGCAGGGAGGGCAGGTGCTGAAACGAAGCATGACAAAAAGAGAAAGAGCCTGCAGTAACACAGGGTGGGGCCTGGCGGGCCCCCTGAAGAACCAGGAGTGACAAGGATGGGACAAGGAGAGCTCCAGCCCCCGCCTCATTGCCACGGGTGAGCAGGGACAGGGCAGGCCTGAGGCTGAGCCTGCACGGGAGGCAGCTCCCCCCACACTCCCCACAGGGCACAGCAGAAGTCACCCTGCACAAGGCCCAGGCACAGAGGTACGGAGTCTGGGGAGTGTGTCGAGCCAGAGCACAACCAGTGTGCTTGCTCTCACTCTTTATTCCACAGGTACAGAATCCCACCGCCCAAGAAAGCTGGCTGCACACTGTCCTGAAAGGGATGATGCAAGTCTTTACCTAATTAAAGGAATTACAGTAAAAATATTTAGTCACCAGTCAGTCTTCGACACCAATTAATTAGAACATGGCACTAACCATTAGAAGAGGCACCAGCCACCCAAACAGACAGGTAACAACTACCAGCACAGAAAACAACCACCAGATAGACAACAGCCACCAGACGGTCAACAGCCACTGGAACAGACACCAGCCACCAGAACGGACAACCACCAGACAGACAGCTACTAGAACAGACACCAGCCACCAGATAGACAACAGCCACCAGACGGTCAACAGCCACTGGAACAGACACCAGCCACCAGACGGTCAACAGCCACTGGAACAGACACCAGCCACCAGACGGTCAACCACCAGACAGACAGCTACTAGAACAGACACCAGCCACCAGATAGACAATAACCATCAGCCAGACACTGGCCACCAGAGCAGCGTGCCGGCAAAACACAACAGAATGGATTGGTTCTCAACGATTGTTGTGGCCGCGCTCCAGTCCTGTGTCTTTTTAATAGTTTATGATATTAACACACTTTTTAAAATGCTTTTCTTTTTTAATACTATGTCATGTATGTTTAAAAATAAAATATTGTTAAACATAGATACATATATTTCCTTAAAAAGGTTTATTAGTATCACAACGAGCAGCCCCCTGCCCCTTCCTCCACATCCCTGTTCTGTTCCCCAGAGGGAACCTTTTTCAGATAATATGTTGCTTATGAGTTTTTTTTTACAGTAAGTGTGTTTTCAAACTTTCTACATTTGACAGTTTCATTCTTTTAGGTGAGCATGACGTCCCCGCACGTTCTCTCTGAAGGTGCGCCGCGATGCTGGATCCGCCGTGGTTATGGGAGTTTCACTGCTGAGCCAAGCAGGGCATCACCTCACATTTCCTCTAAAACCTATAGTTCATCCCGGGGTGGAAGATTAAGTCCCTATTTTATTTATTGTTCTCTGCACCAAACCTGATGTTTCCCCAAATGCCCCTTCAGCTCTGGGAAGGCCCGGCAGGAGCGCCGGGGCTGAGCACGTGCACGACCGTGGCCGGCCCCGCTCCCTGCTCTGCCCCAGCCCCGCCAGGCCGGCTGCGACGCCCCTCTGCTGTTCCCTGCATTCTGCGCCTGCTTCACTTGTGATTTATTCCTTTGCTTGGCTCACTTCCTCCAATGTTTCTTAAGAAAGAGTGCACGGAAAGACCAATTTTTGAGTCCTTGCATATCTGAAAATGTTTTTATTTTGGCCTAACACTTTTTTGGTAGCTTCCTTGCTATAAAATTTTTGATGGAAATAATTTTTTCTCATAACTTTTGGGTATTTTTTTTAAAGGCACCTACTACTGCTGTTAATAGAAAGAATGCCATTTTTAAAAATGAACTTTTTATTTTGGAATAATTTTAGATTCACGGAAAAGTCACAAACATAGCTCAGAGAGTCCCCGTACAGCCCTCGCTTGGTTTCCCTGTCTTCAACACCCTGAGTTGCTGCAGAGCAGTCATCAGAACCGAGACACCCAGCGCGGTCTGTGAGCTCCACCGCGGGCCACGGCTGGGACCCCGGGCCCGTCAGGAACCGGCTGCCTCTTCCCCGCATCTCCTTAGACCCCTCGTGGCTGTGGCAGTTTCCCGGCCTTTTCTTGCTTTCTCATGACTTTGAAGTATTTTGCAGAAATACATTTGTGTTCGTCTGTGGTTTTTCTCATGGTTAGAGCAGGTTATGAGTTCCCGGGAAGACCACGAGGCAGCAGCGATCCTCGCGCCCCATCACGGCGGGCGCACGCTCTCAGCACATGTTGCCACCGGGGACCCCACCCTGAACGCCTGCCCAGGCCAGGTGAAGCACCGGTGCTGCTAGAGTTTCAGTTCTTTTAGAAGTGGCCCAGCCATTTTTTTTTCTTCTCTGGAAAATTTCATTTTGATTCCCAGTATTCCAAATTTTCACAGTGATAATAGGCATTGGCAGCTCCCAAGTAACAGGGAAGATTTTTTCTCTTTTTAAAAATCATTATCTACAGAGACAACCTATGGAATGGGAGAAGATATTTTTGAACCATATATCTGATAAAAGGTTAATATCCAAAATATATAAAGAACTCATATAACTCAATAGCAAAAAACACCAAATAACCCAATTAAAAAATGGGCAAGGAGCTGAATAGACATTTTTCAAAGAAGACATACAAATGGCCAACAGGTTTATGAAAAAATGCTCAACATCACTAATCATCAGAGAAATGCAAATTAAAACCACAGCGCGATATCACCTCATACCTGTTAAGATGGCTGTCATCAAAAAGACGAGAGATGAGTGTTGGCGAGGATGTGGAGAGACGCGAACCCGTCCGCACTGTTGTAAACTAGCACAGCCGGTACAGAAAACAGCATGGAGATTCCTCAAAATATTAAAAATAGAACTACCGAACGATCCAGCAATCCCCCTTCTGTGTATTTATCCAAAGGAGATGAAATCAGGATGTGGAAGAGACATATTTATTGCAGCATTATTCACAATAGCCAAGATGGGGCATCAGCCCAAGTGTCCATCGATGGGTCAATGGTAAAGAAGATGTGGTGTACACACAATGGAATGTTATTCAGCCCAAAAAAAGGAAATCCTATAATTTGTGACAACATGGACGGACTCAGAGGACATTGTGCTAAGAGAAACAAGCCAGGCACAGAAAGACAAATACTGCATTGTCTCACATGTGGAATCTAAAAAAGTGAAAGTGACGGAGGCAGGGAGTCACGTGGCAGGGCTGGGGGCTGGGATGGGGGGGTGCTGGCCAAAGGACACAAAGTGTCAGTCCGACACGAGGAGGAAGTTCTGCAAATGTACTGCACAATATAGTGACTATAGTTAATAATAGCAGCTGTGGTTGAAACTTGCTAAGAGAGTAGATTTTAAATATTCTTACCATAAAAGAAAAATAAGAATGTGAGGTAATGAGTAAGTTAATTAGCTCAATTTAGTTATTCCACGTGCATACATTTATCAAAGTATCATAAACATGTATAATTTTTATTTGTCAATTAAAAATGAAGTTGCTATCTGTTATAGTGCTGTAACGAATCCCTGTGCACACGGTCTTGTGCTTTGGCTTAGCACACCCAGAGTAGAGATCGGCGCGCTCCAGGATGTGACGATGTAAACCAGGCTGGAATACACACGACTCCATGGCGGCCTGGGAGCTGCAGCCGCGTGGTGCGATGAGTACACAGACGCCCTAACCAAGTGCTAGAGCGAGAGCTGGCTGGGGGTGAGCAAGGGGGCCTCGCAATGATTTAAATGAGGGGGGTGCGGAGAGGAGGGCAGGGGCCTGGCCTGCAGACGGAAGCGGGCACGGAGCTTGGGGCAGCCTGTGGTCGGTCTGTGCGCACGAGGGTCACGGTTCTGCCTCTGCTGGTGGCGAGACAGACACATGGAAAAGTGAACAACTTTTTCAACCAACAGGACCCAAGAGGGCAGGAGGAATGGGAGCCCCACGGCTCTCAGCCTGGTGTTCACTTGGATACGGGTGCCCTGGTTGTAGGGCCACGGCGGGGACTTGGGACAGCTGCTGCTGCGCTCCATCTCTCTCAGGAGCGAGGTCAAGGCACCGCCAAATCCGGAGGCCCTGAAGCACTGCCCAAAGTGAGCTTCATCTCTGCAAAAGGACAGGCGTGACCTCTGAGTGTGTATGGGGTCTGCTGAGCCCCCTCCCCAGAGGAAACACAGGAAGAGGGGCTGTGGGGAGCCCCTGCCCCTTCCCCTAGAGAGCTCTCCTGTCCCTGTGAGAAGCACACATCTGGCTGCTTGGGGTCCCCCACCCCCAGTTTCAAAGCCAGTGGATTTCCTGGGTCGAGGGTGCCCATCGAGGCCCCCGAGCGGGGCCTGGCGGGAAGCGGTCTCAGGAGCCCTGCAGGCCACAGCTCTCAAGCCTCGCAGACTCCCCCTTCCACATCTCTATGTATTTCTTCACGCCCCACCTTTTCTGAGGGAGTTTGAATTTGAAAACAAAATAAAACTAAGAAAAACAAAAACATCTGTCCCCCCACCCCCCACAGTCCTCCTTGGGGGCACGTGCAGGAGCCAGCCCTGTGCCCTGTGGCGTCTGCCACGCCTGGGGGAGCCCTGTGGTCTTGACCNCGGGTGCCCTGGTCGTAGGGCCACGGCGGGGACTTGGGACAGCTGCTGCTGCGCTCCATCTCTCTCAGGAGCGAGGTCAAGGCACCGCCAAATCCGGAGGCCCTGAAGCACTGCCCAAAGTGAGCTTCATCTCTGCAAAGGGACAGGCGTGACCTCTGAGTGTGTATAGGGTCTGCTGAGCCCCCTCCCCAGAGGAAACACAGGAAGAGGGGCTGTGGGGAGCCCCTGCCCCTTACAGGAAGAGGGGCTGTGGGGAGCCCCTGCCCCTTCCCTAGAGAGCTCTCCTGTCCCTGTGAGAAGCACACATCTGGCTGCTTGGGGTCCCCCACCCCCAGTTTCAAAGCCAGTGGATTTCCTGGGTCGAGGGTGCCCATCGAGGCCCCCGAGCGGGGCCTGGCGGGAGGCGGTCTCAGGAGCCCTGCAGGCTACAGCTCTCAAGCCTCACAGACTCCCCCTTCCACATCTCTATGTATTTCTTCACGCCCCACCTTTTCTGAGGGAGTTTGAATTTGAAAACAAAATAAAACTAAGAAAAACGAAAACATCCGTCCCCCACCCCCCACAGTCCTCCTTGGGGGCACGTGTAGGAGCCAGCCCTGTGCCCTGTGGCGTCTGCCACGCCTGGGGGAGCCCTGTGGTCTTGACCTCCATCCCATCGTCTGGGTCTGAGATCCTGTTTGTGCTGCTTCGGGGCTTTTCATCTCGAGGAAGCACTTTGTTGCCTCGTTCCAAAATAGCCGCTGCAGGAACTGGCTGTATTTTTAGGGCACAGGAAGGGTTCGGCACTGCCTTGTGCATTTTTATGGCCTGCTGGCTTCCTATTGCTTTTCAGAGAGAGGCCTCCAGTGGAGGGCATGGGGGTAGAAGCGGTCACCTCCCGTAGAAGGTCACAAGAGGGGAGGCACCCTTGAGGGGATGTCCTTTGTCTTCCCGAGAGTCCCTCTCATTTGGTTGAGGATTAACTACCACGGTGTTGTTATTTCTCACCCACAGTCCTGGGTATAAGTGATATGATTCAGTGAAACTAGGAAGCAGTCCAGTAAACCTCAGGAGAATTTAAAAAGAAAAGGAGCACGTTCTAAAACGAGGCAAACGGGAGCAACAATTCAGCGTTAGTTGCGTAGAGGACGCGCTGTCACATTCAGCACCACTTGAGATCGGCATCCACAGGAACCGCGGCGAGAGCACGCTGGGGTCCTTCCTCCTTGGGAACGTCACATGCAGAGAGTCAGGTGACGTGGCCGGAATTCAGACGCCTCAACCACGGGAAGAGACACTGTTCCTTCTCAAAGTCCTCAGCAACGTGCAATTCCAGTTTCAACAATGACTTTGACCTTTTCCTGCTCAGCATCCAGTGTCACTCAGACCCCGCACTGCACAAAGAAGTTGTCACCAAGTGTCCTGAATTGTTCTCTAATTGTTCCATTGTGAGAGAGTCACCAGTGTCAATTTAATTTAGCCGCCCGAGTGCTGGACCTTGTGTTGACCACGTGCTGCTGCAAGGCTGGGAGCAAGCCAGACCCTCCCCTCGTTCTCAAGTTTAAGGAGCCCACGAATCACCTGGAGACCTTGTTAAAATTCGACTCTGACTCAGCGGGTCCCACACTTGTAACAGGCTCCCAGGTGGGGCTGTGCTGCTGGGCTGGGGACCACGCCTGGAGCAGCAGCAGGAGGGCCTGTTGACCGCAGTTCCTCCTACTTGGAGTGCAGAGTCCAGCCGAGTACTCAGCGTGGCGAGCGGGCTCTCTGCGAGTGCGTCTGCAGGCCTGCTTTGTGCCAGCCTTCCACACAGCGCCAAAGACAACGGAGCACACGCAGCCACCACCAACGCCCAAAGCCAGAGACGAAGGAAGAGCAGGGACAGTGCTCCCACCGCAGAGGGTTGTCCTGAGGGGACAGATCCTGCACTGGCCTTCGCAGAGGCGAAGGGTCTTGGGTAGATGGGGTAGGGGATGTACAGGCTTTCTAGGTGGCCTGCCAGGAGCCACATAAGTATGACAGGCCTGCTCTGCGCGGAAGGCCTGGGAGCGGAGGAGATGCCGAAACGCGGTACCACGGGGCTGGGCAGAGGTTCCTGGGGCCGGGGCTGAGCAGGGGCTGGTGGGCGTTCTTCCTTCCCCAGCTCCTATGAGTTGTTGCTACCTTCGTCCCCGCTGTGTCCTCACTGTAGGAAAGTGCTGTCCCCACAGACACTGAGTCCCCTCCCTCAGGTGCACTCACGTGCTGACTTCTCTCCTCCTGAGGATTCGATGTCACGAGGGACTCAGGAGGCCTCTAGGTTCCTGGTCTGAGAATGACACAAAAGGGTCCCATTCTCACTTAGCCTTCATGGAGATGTCCCTCTGTCCAGCATGTGTGCAGCCAGTGCCTCCTCAGCCCAACTACTCTCTGGGGACAGACTGAAATGTGTACAGCTCTCTTTGGTTGTGTTTTGGGCTTTAATGTGTTGAGAGGAAAGTGTCGGGCTTCTCTGAGAAGACGGCCTGGGGGAGGCCCTGCCTGGTGGAGGCGGGCCAGGGTCTGAGAGGTTCAGATGCACGTGGCAGGCACTGAGGTTGGAGAGATCTGGCTCTGACAGGAGGCCGGATGAGCTGTAGGGGCCGGGGGCCTGCCTCCACCCCCTCTGAATAGCAAGAAGGAAGAAGTTCACTCAGAGCTGAGATCGTAACACTATCTTAAGAGAAAGATACTTTCATCAGGTGCGGGACAAAAGCCTTTCTCTAGATCAGCAAACTGTGCCCAGGGACAAATCTGGCTGCAGCTGCTCTTGTGGATAAAGTTTTATCGGGACCCTGACACTCTCTTTTGTTGGTGAGTTGTCTGCAGCTGCTTCCAGCTCCAGAAGCAGAGCTGAGTAGTTGTGACAGAGACTGCATGGCCCAAAAAGCCTAAGATATTCACTATCCGGCTTTCTACAGAAAAAGTTTGAGACCCTTAGATCTAGATGAAGAGGAAAGCAGAGGGATAGACATGTGGAATCTATCACGTTGATGATAAAAGTGCTGAACTCGTATGTAGGCCTTTGCGCTCTGTTAGCCTTTGTTTCAATGACACATGCAAGGAGAAGGGACGTTAACTGCTGTATGTGCGACGCGCCTACAGGTGGGAAGCCAGTTTCCAATGCAGATGACTTTTTGAAATGGGAGACTTCCATGTTCTACTTAGTGCATGTGGACCCTTGGGCTGCAGAGGGTGTGGGCCGCGGAAAGTGTCTCTGCGGTTCTACAAATCTCTCCAGATGACTCTGAGGCAGCAGTTTTGGTGCCGAATTTTGGACGTTGTTGGCCTTGAACAGGTTTCGCCACCTGCCTGGTGATGGTCTTCTGGTGTGCAGGGCCAAGTTCTGGAATATTCCTATATCTGCGAGGGCGAGCTCTAGGAAACCTCACACCTCCACTGCAAGGTGTCAAGAGGAAGAGGTCATGTCTGCTGTTCACAGCTGTGTCCTACATAGTGGGCATGTTTTTGGACTGCCTTGAGGGGTGACCTTGGAGTGGCATGTTCTGTGAAAAACAAGACAGCAGTGGTTCCTGCCAGTGGGGCCCCTGGCTTGACACTTCCCGAGGGACCCCAGTTGGTAATAGTGAGTGAATTTCTCAAGAGAAGGTTCTCTGTCCCATAACCAGAGTAGCTCTTGGTAGCCCTGGGAGATGCAGCATCACATAAGAACCCGAGGTGAGGGAAATCAGCCCTTCGGATTCTCTCCTTCGCTCCCACGGTCCCTGGATGGGGGGTCCCACCCCATGCCTTCACGGCCCGCAGGCACAGAGGTTGAGCCTGCTGCCTTCGGCACTGCCGGCCTGGAGTCGAGTCCTGGCCCACAGCTTTGTGACCTCCGGCAATTTACCTGCTTCTCTGATCCTCAGTTTTCTCATCTTCCCAATGGGCGTGGTGAAGTATCTACTGCTAAGTATCTTTGTAGGAGTAACGTAGAGGCCAGCTCCGGCAGGTGCCTGGCCACGGTGAGGCGACCGGACATGCTGGTGTCCTTGCGGCCACAGGAAGGCTCCCCCCACGTCTCTCAGTTTAACTTCTGACCTTCATCACTGCCAGCACGACCGTCAGGGGCATGCTGACATCCGTGTGCGGGAGCCCTGCTCTGCTCCCAGCACCCTGGCTTGCTGTAGTAGTGTGGTCTCCTGTCACCTAATTAATTCCTCCCAGATGCCATCTCCTGAGGCCAGCTTCCACTTATCTTAAGCACATTCCAACTGTTTTTCCCAGACAATGGGTCGGCTGTGAGCCCTCCTGCCGTGCGAGGCTGCCGTGTATCACGTTGCGCTGAGGCTGGGGTCCCACGTACCTTGGAGCCTTTAATTATCTCCACACAAATATTGGCATTAGGGGAGGATTTGGCATGGGCTTTGTCCAGTGCCTGCAGCTCTGCAGGTGGTCTGCCTGGAGCTAACTCCAGTCCCCCTGGTGTCCTGTGCCACCAGCCTGCTCTGACTTTTTTTTTAAAAGTGAAATCCAGTTGTTTATCTATTTACTTATCTTTAATGAAAGATTGATTTCTATGTCAGCATTTCCAGTCTTCACTAACTGAGGAAGACTTTACAGGAGCTTAGAGCTGGGCGGTGGACGAAGACGTTTGGCTCTGAGGAAGGGAACCCCGACGAATCTGGCCGGTCTGGACAGGTGACAACACAGGCTCTGTCTGTCTTCCCAACTCGACACCATGCACTGGGGCATCCACCTGGTGCCTTGACTGGAGGCGGATGTCGGACCGCCTGAGTTCGCCGTCTGCAGACAGGAAGGGGACTCCTGCTGACCTGGGGTCCCCGCACGCAGCACAGCTGAGGGCCAGGGGTACAGGGCCTGCCTCTTGGGAGTGCTCTGAGCCCGTGCAGCGCCCTCGAAGGGCCTGGTCTCTGGAGCAGATGCCATAGCTGGGAGCAGCTCACTTAGCCTAGGGTCAGGGACGACCTTCGCCTGCCCTTTGTTAAAGTAGTTTTATTATGAAGTACAACACAAGAGCCTGCGCACCTGGAGTGGCCCGGGAGCTGCGCTTGTGCACAGACCAGGCTCCCAGAACCTTCTCGGCCCCTTCCAGGGCAGACTCTCCTCCTTCCTCGTGCACGGCCTCGTGCCCTCGTGGCCCTCCAGGGTGAAGCTCTGCCCAGGCCTCAGCCCCTTGTGTGTCCTCCCCACCCCGGGGCCCAAATTCACACCCTGTGTCCCATGTGTGGGGACAGGACCGGAGCTTCTGTTCTGTGGGGCTCAGCCTCTGCCCCGGTCCTGTGAGGCCCCGGCAGCTATTCTAGGGCACAGTGGCATGGGTGGCAGTGGCACCGCAGGCGCCGGCTCCAGAAAGCAAAGCAGTTTTCAAGAAGCTTCCAGGCCCCGCTGACCTTCCAGGCCCTTCCGCAGTTCCCACCGAGGCCGCTCCACCAACCCGCTGTCACCAGCGTGCTGTCACTGGTGAGCTGTCACTGGCGGGACCATCTTGATGGACGGGGAGGGAGGCGCTTTCCTTGCATTGCCATTTTACAGAGGAGAATTCTGAGGTCCGAGGGGCACAGGGCCGGGTGGGGCAGAGCCGATTCTGCCGACTCGGGGACCTGAAGTCTGCCTGATGGTGGGGTGGCCGTGCTGTCCCTCCAGCCCTGCAGGGCCGGCAGCTGAGGAGGGGCAGGAGGGGGGAGGTGCCTGCGGTGCCCTGTCCCTCTGAAGACAGCGGAACTGAGGACACAGTCCAGCTCTGCGGGCCCTGGCGATGCAGCTGCCACAGCCTGTCCCCGAGCGCCAGGAGGACGATAGTGCAGGCTCCCAGGGAAGAGAGGCACAGTGTCACCTCCCTGAGCAGGAAAGTTTAGCTCCCGCTTGCTCTGAGAAGGAGCAGGAATCAGAGCCGAGCTCTTCCCCTGTGTTCCCGGGCCTGCTGCGCACGAGCTGTGTGACCTGGGCCAGGTCTCTAAACCTTCTGAGCCTCAGGTGCTCTGCCATGAAACGAAACACTCCAGACCCTGTCGCTCCCACAGGTGAGGGCTTAGGCGTGGAGGGGCAAGGTTGCTTGGAGTCCTGGCATGAAGGCACTTTTGCCAGGGCCCCAGGTGTGGACTCACTTGGGGAGCTCCAAGCCAGCCCCGGGAAGCCTGGCCTCTGCTGAGCTCAGCCCTTGGCCCATCGCAGGTGAGACTGACCTGAGGAAGGGGTGGTATTGGTACTTGAGGTGTCCTGAAAGAGGCAGAAACTTGCAGTCACAGGCTGCCTTAAAGGGCATCTGAGCTCTGCAGGGTGAAACCCACGATCCCCATTTCACAGATGAGAAAGTAGAGCTTAGAGGGGCCGTGCAGTGGGCTGCGAGGCCAGGACCCCTGGCTTGCGGCCAGACCTTTGCCAGCAGGCAGGACTGACAGCAGCGCAGACCTGCAGCCCCTGGCCGGGTGACAGGTGCCTCTGTGGTTAAGGTCGGGAGGTCGCGTCCTTGAGTGTTCTGTTGTCTGTCTGAACCTCATCAGGGTAAATCCTAGCCTTGCTGTTTTTGTTGTTATGTGGCTTACCTTGGCCTGGCGGTGGCCCGCGGTGGCCTGGCGTCAGGAGTTGGGATTTGTCTTCTCTCTGCGTTCCTCCAGGCAGCCCGGTGGCCCCAGTGCATGCTCCCCTCTCCTGGCTGGACATCACAATCCAGGCCCCACAAAGGCCACGGCAGGACGAGTGGGGAGCTCCCCGTGGCGCATGGCTCCTCCCTTCTGCTGCTCTGCTGTGGCTGTCAGGTCTCGCAGGCCATCGAGCCGCCCCCCTCCTCTTTGCGGCCCTTTGGGTCCTGCCTCTGCCCGCCCCGAGCAGGGCTCCCTGAGAGCCACGGTGATCCTCGGGCCAGGGAGGGAAAGACGAGAGCCCCTGTTTGTGTTTTCTTTCTCTCTCATCCTCAACAATCTGTGTTTGCATTTGTGTTCCAACGTGCGGGTCGCCCTGGCGGTGCAGCGTGGCCTTCCGAGGTGCGAGGTCGGGGTTGCGGCCGGGCACCCACGCCCAGTCACGGCTGCTCAGCCGCCCATGGCCCTGCTTGCCCTCTGTTCACAGCGGCCAGAGCAAGTGTTTGCAGGCGGTGGAGTCGGGAAAAATAAAAGTATTGCTTCTTTTGTAAGTTCAAAATGAAAATATTTTTGTTGAGCTCACAGGAGAAATGTGTGTCTTACAACTTAAGTTGTCTTCCCGTTTGGATAGAAGAATAACAATGAGAAAATTTGTCACTGAATTTAGGCCTCTAAGATGTAATTATCTGGGTATTAATTGGTTTTTAAATATACTGTCTATTTGATAACAGCCAGTCTCACTGGGGTGAGGCGATATGGCAAAGTGGTTTTGATTTGCATCTCCCTGATGATTAGTGACATCGAGCATTTTGTTATTTGTCTGATGGCCACTTGCATCTCTTCTTTTGAGAAATGTCTATTCAAATTCTTTGCCCATTTTGTAATCAGATTATTTGGGGCTTTTTGCTGTTACGTTGTGTGAGTTACTTGTATATTCTGAATTTCCTTATCAGAGGTATAGTTTGCAAATATTTTCTCCTGTTCTGTATGTTGTGTTTTCACTCTGCTGATTTTTTCCTTTGCTCTGCAGAAGCTTTTTAGTTTGATATAATCCCATTTATTGATTTTTTCTTTCATTGTCTGTGCTTTTGGCTGGGCTGTGGGGGCTCCTGGCTCCCAGAAGCCTTGACTGCTGAGAAGGTCAGCTCCATTTGTAAGAGAGCTAAGATTCTGACCCAAGATCTTCTCTGTGGTTCCTGACCAGAGTCGCCACTTGGGGAGGCCGACTCAAAATGCTGTGGTCTGGGTCCTCCCCTAAACATACTCCTGCTGCTCTGCTCATTTTAAGTGGGAGCCCGTGTTAAATGACTTCTGTGCTACATTCCAGAATCAGCGGAGCTGTGTGTTGCCCTGTCTGCTTCAGGTCAGAGGCTCTTGTTCCAGGCGTGCACAAAGACCAACTGGAAATGCTTGAAGCAACACAGAGCCTAGGACCACTCACCCCAAAACTGGCTATTTGGAATTTTCAGGTATTTGGAGTTTTCAAACCCCCCACGAGGCAGATTTACCATGAAGCCAAGAGAGCATAAACCTCCATGTCCCTTTCCTGTACAGGTCCTTTCTCATGCTTTGTAGTAGTTTTATTTATTCTTAAAAAGGAGGCTTCAAAGTTATATAAGTTTCAGCCCTTCTGAAATCTTGATCTGCCCCTGCCTTTAGGTAAGAAAATCACTTAGATTTTTCTTTCTGTCACCTAGATTTCTTCTTCTAACTCTGGTCTAGATTCGAATGGCAGACAGCTTTTATCTCAAGTGTTAACTTGAGATCACTTGGTTGCAGCTACCTGGAGTGCTGAGTTGAGAAGGGTTCTGAGGGAGCAAGATCAACTAGGAATGTCTGCCTTGTGCCCAGCAGGAAAGAGAGCAGAGATCGGCTAGGAATGTCTGCCTTGGGTGAGGCCAGAAGAGGCAGCAGGTGATAGAATTGTTCACCTTTTTTACAGTCTATCGACCAGGGTTTGGCAAATTTTCATCTGTAAAGGGCCAGATAAGAAATATTTTAGGCCTATGGGCCATACAGTGTCTACTGTAAACTAGTCAACTGCTGGTGTAGCTGAAAGTGGCAATAGACAATATTGAGAATAATGTGTGTTCTGATAATAGTTACTGATAAAAACAAGCTGCCGGCTGCATTTGGCTCGTACGTTAGGATGTTTATGAACTCACAGGCACATGCGTGGATCTGACCCTAAGTAGCGTGCACAGACTTTGAGAACTCAACTGTAGGTTTAATGCAGCCCAGGTCCCCTGGTTTGCACCTGGTGAGGCTCACGTGGGACAGGTCTGAGCATACTACAGAAATTTGAAAACTGAGCTGACATTGGAACCACAAACCACAGAAGACAGGTTGGAACTTTCAGCCTGAATTTAGCTGTGTTGATTTCCAGCTAAATCAAAAATAACGTTCTCCAGAGGATTTAAACAAGATCCAGAGTCTCATGAGATAAAATTAAAAATGTGTAGGTTATAATAAAAATTGCTTGGTACATGAAGAACCAGAAAAATGACAACTTTCATGGGAAAAGACAATCAACAGACCATAATACAAAGGTGACACAGACATTGGAATTATCTGAGAAAGAATCTAAAGCAGTTATTATGAAAATATTCCAGCAAGTAAGGGTGAACACTCACGAATAGAAAGACAGGAAGTCTCAGCAAAGACACAGAAGATGTAAAGAAAAGCCACCTGGAAATTTTAAAACTGGACAATATATCAACCGAAATGAAAATAAGCAAGTGAACGTCTCTGGATGGGTCAATAGCAGATGGCAGAAGGAAGAGCCAGTGGACTTGAAGATGCACCCAATTATCTGGTCTGAACAATGCAGAGAAAAAAAGATTTAAGAAGCACGCAAACGAAGAAGCGATCAGAGCCTCAGGGACCTGGGGGCCATCACACAAAGTGTCACATTTGCATCACAGGACTCCGAGTAGGAGAGGAGACAGACTGAGGTGAAGAAAAACGTGTGGAGGGATGTTTTCTATTGCTGCGTAGCAGATGACCACAAACACAGGGCTTAACACGGCACCATTTATTATCTTGTTTTCTGTAGATCAGAAGTTTGGGTTTGGCTCAGCTGGGTTCTCTGCTCAGAGTCTCCTATGGCTGAAATCCAGATGCCAGTCAGGGTTGAGTGCTTGTCTGAAGCTCAGGGTCCTCTGCCAAGTTCATGAGGTGGCAGAATCCAGTTTCGTGCAACTATGGGACTGAGGTCCCGTCTCCTCGCTGGCTGTGAGCCGCGGTCGGCACACCTTGCCCTCCTCCCATCACCTGCAAAGTCAGCAGTGCAGACTCTCCTTTGGGTTGAATCCTGTCCATGCTTCCAGTATTTCCAGGATGAGCCTACTGAGGCTCATTTTAAGGGCTCATTTGATTATGTCAGTTTCATCCTGGATAATCTCCCTTTCTTAAAGTCAATTGATTTGGACTTTAATTACATCTCAAAATCCCTTGATGGCAGTACGTACATTAACATTTGACTGGGGCCGGCCCGGTGGCGCACTGGATAGTGCGCCGCTTGGGAAGCGCGGCGGCGCTCCCGCCCGAGGGTTCGGATCCCACATACAGACCGGTTCCTGCTCACTGGTTGAGCGAGGCGTGGGAGCAGCACCGAGGGTTGCGATCCCATTGCCGGTCCCCGGTCCGGTACAGGGGCAACACTGAGGGTTGCGATCCGTTGCCGGACACGGAAAAA
>NW_007737872.1:1666-16496 GCF_000696425.1 Galeopterus variegatus | reverse complement strand
TGAGGGTTGCGATCCCATTGCCGGTCCCCGGTCCGGTACAGGGGCAACACTGAGGGTTGCGATCCGTTGCCGGACACGGAAAAAAAACAAAAGACAAAAAAAAAAAACCATTTGACTGAATAAGTGTGAGAACGTGTACTGCGAAGTGGGAATCTACAGGGCCACATTAGAATTCTGCATACCACAGAAATAGTGGCTGAAATCTCCCCAAATTTGGTAAGAGACATAAATGTACACATTCAAGAAGCTAAGCCAACCCCCAAACAGGATAAACTCAAAGAAATCCATGTCAAGACACATAGCTAAAACTTCTGAAAACCAAAGACAAAAAAAAAAAAAAATCTTGGAGGCAGCAGAGAAAAATGGCACCTAACCTATGGTGAAAAACAATCAGAATGTAAGAGAATTTTTTATTAGAAACTATGAAGACAAGGAGGAAGTAGCATAATCTTTTTCAAGTGTTGAAAGAAAAGAAGTGTCTACACAGAATTCTATACCTGGTGAAAGCATCCTTCAGAAATAAAGGTAAAATAAAGCACTTCACATGAAGAAAAACTAAGAGAATGTTTATCACCAGATCTGCTTTAAAAGAATTGTGAGAGTAAGTACCTTACACAGAAGGGAGCTGGAACCAGAAGGAAACAGGAGCTCTAGTTGTTAAGGAATGCAGCAGGAAAGGTAAGCCTCTGAGTAAATATAGTAGATCATTCTTTTCCTCCGGCATTCTTTAAAATATGTTTCATGAAAGCGAAAATTATAGGCTTGTCTCATGGGGTTTTCAATGTACGTAGGACTGATACCACATAAAGGCAGAGGGTAAAGGAACCTGTATGGTGGCAAGATTTCTACATTCCACTTGAAGTGGCAAAATGTTGATTCTCAGTAGGCTGTGAAAGGTTAAGTATGTACGTTGTAATCTTCAGAGCAACCACTAATAATACTAATCAATCAAATATAGTAAAAACACACTCAATAAATTAAAATAGAACTATAAAAAATGTTTAAATAACTCACAAGGAGCAGGAGGGGGAAGCAGAAGGGTAAAAAACAGAGGGAGCAAACAGAAAAGAATAATAACTGGTAGATATAAATCCAAACATATCAATAATTAAATTAAATGTTAATGATCTAAACACATTAATTAAAAGAAACAGATTATTAGAAACGGTAAAAAAAACAAGCCAACTGTATGTTGTCTACAAGAAACTCCTTTCAAATATAATGATATAGGTAATTTAAAAGTAAAAGTATATAAAAATATATAATGCAAACATTAATTAAAGGAAAGGTGAAGTGGCTATCTTCTATCTTACTATCAGACCAAACAGATTTCATATCAAAGAAAACTTCCAGGGATAAAAAAAGGAACATTATATAATAGTAAAAGGGTCAATTATCCAAGAAGACGTAACAATCCTAGATGTGTATGCATCTAACTACAGAGTTTCAAAATACATGATGTAAAAACTTATAGAACTAAAAAAAAAAAAAAAGCCAAAATCCACAATTACATTTGGAGACCTTAATTCTCTCCTCTCAAAAACTGAAAGAACTGGTAGAGAGAATAACTGCAAGAATACTGAACAGCACCATCAACCAACTGGATCTAAGAGACATATATAGAACGCTCCACTGAATAATGGAATATACATTATATTCAAGTGTGCATGAAACAGTAACTAAGATAGACCATATCCTGAATCAAAAACAAATCTTAAGACACCGAGAAGAGGGCCGGCCTGGTGGCGCACTGCTACAGTGCGCCACTTGGGAGGGTGGTAGCGCTCCTGCCGAGGGGTTCGGATGCCACATACAGACCGGTTCCCGCTCACTGGCTGAGCAAGGTGCGGGTGCAACGCCGAGGGTTGCAATCCCGTTGCCCGTCCCGGTCCGGTACGGGCACGACACTGAGGGTTGCAATCCATTGCCGGACATGAAAAAAGACAAAAAGGAAAAAAAAAAAAAGACACCGAGAAGAGCTGAAATCGTATAAGGCATGTTTCCTGACCATAATGGTATTAAACTAGATGTCAATAGCAAAGAGATACGTGAAAATCTCTAAACACTTCAAAAATCAAACAAAACATTTATAAATAATCCTTGAATCAAAGAGAAAGTTTCAGTATAAATTAAAAATGTTAGAAAACTATATAAAAGTGAACATACAAGTATCAAAATTTGTGGGTTGCAGCTAAAGCAGTGCTTTAAGGGAAAAGTATAGCATTAAAATGCCCATGTTAGAGAAGAAAAAAGGACTCAAAACAATAACCTAAGTTTCAAACCTAACAATTTAGAAAAAGAAGAGCAAATAAACCCAAGGAGTTAATATGAGAGCAGAAATGATATTGAAAACAGAAAAACAATATAGAAAAATCAGTGAAACCAAAAGCCGGTCATTTGAAACGATTAATTGATCGAAGCTCTTGCAGTACTGACAAAGAATAAAAGATAGAAAGTAAGAGAGAAGACACAAATACCAATATCAGGGACAAAAGAGGGGGTATCAGCACAGAACCAACAGACATTGAAAGGGTGGTGAGGGGATGTTATGAACTCCAGACCCAGATGATTTCACCAGCAAATTCTGCCAGACATTTAAAGAGAAAATAACGTCAGCTGTGCACAATACCTTCCAGAAAACAGAAGCAGAAGGAAAATTTCCTACCTTTTTTTATGAGGCCAACATTACTGTGATAACCCAAACCAGTATACAAAGACAGTATAAGAAAAGAAAATTGCACGTCAATATTTCTCAATGAAATATTAGCAAGTTGAATCCAGCTACATATTGATACATATATGGATAGATATAGACAAACAATAAACCAGTGAAGTTTACTGCTGGATGCAGGGGTGGTTCAATAGTTGAAAACCAATCACCATAATCTATAACATTAGCAGTCTGAAAAAAACCAAAAAACCATGTGATTGTGTTGATAGATGCCTTAAGACCTTCTGACAGCATTTAATACCCATTCATGATAAAAACTCGCAGTAAACCAGGAAAAAGGTGCTGATGGACTTGCTGGATGCAGGGCTGCCACAGACTTTCAGTTTGTAAGAGAACAATATCTGTGAACATGACAAAGAGAAGCACAATAGTACAAGGTGTGCTGCGCATAGACTGACGGAATAGGACAGACAGCCCAGAAATAGACACTCATGGATACGGCCAAGTGATTTTTGACAAAGTTTCCAGGGAATTTAATGGAGAGAGAATGTCTTTTTTTTTTTTTTTTTTTTTTTTTTTTTTTTTTTGTCTTTTTTCCGTGTCCGGCAACGGATCGCAACCCTCAGTGTCGCCCCCGTACCAGACCGGGGACCGGCAACGGATCGCAACCCTCAGTGTCGCGCCCGTACCGGACCGGGACCGGCAACGGGATCACAACCCTCGGCGTTGCTCCCGTGCCTCGCTCAGCCAGTGAGTGGGAGCCGGTCTGTATGTGGGATCCGAACCCTCGGCGGGAGCGCCGCCGCGCTTCCCAAGCGGTGCACTGTAGCAGTGCGCCACCGGGCCAGCCCGAGAGAATGTCTTTTCAACACATGCTTTGGAACAATTGTACATCCATTTGCAAAAAAAGAATGTTGATCTAAACCTTGAACCTTATAAAAATTAACACAAAATGTGTCATAGATCTAAATGTAAAATCCAAACTGCAAAACTTTACAAGAAAAGATAGGAGAAAATCTTCATAACCTGGGGTTATTCTGAGAGTTCTTAAACACAGAACAAAAGCACAATCCATAAAAAATTGAAAAATTGTACTTTATTAAAATGAAAAATCTTTGTTCTGTGAAAGACACTGTTAAGAGAGTGAAAAGGCAAGTTACAGACTGGGAGAAAATATTTGCAAATAACGTCTCCAACAAGACACTCATATCCAATGTATAAAGAGTTCTCAAAACTCAATAATAAGAAAACAAACAACCCAATTAAAAAATGGTCAAAATACTTGAGTAGACACTTCATTAAGAAGACATAAATATGGCAAATAAGCCCATGAAAAGATGTTTAACATCACCAGCCCTTAGGGAAATGCAAATTAAAACCATGATGGGATCCCACCGTGTCTCTGTTCAAGTGGCTAAAATGAAAAATGCTGACAGCACTAAGTGCTGATGAGAACGTGGAGCAGCTGAACCCTCGTGCTGGGTGGAATGCAAGAATGGTACAACCACCCGGAACACAGCTGCCTGCCATGTGATTCAGCAGTCCCACTCCTTGGAAGAAAAATAAAAACTTATGCTCACCCAGAAACCTGCACACAGACATTTACAGCAGCTGTGTTCATAAACTGTTCCACTTTGGCAAAAACTGGAAACAGCTTGAATGTTCTCCAGCAGGTGAATGGATAAGCAAACCGTGGACACCATGTAGCAGTGAGCAGAACCAGTGCGGGCGAGACTCGAGGCATTTTGCTGAATGAAAGAAGCCAGACTCCAAAGTTCCATCCCCGTCATTCCATTTATACAACATTCCCCAAAGACCAAGTTAGAGAGGGAGACCAGTGGGTGCCAAGGGAGCTTTGGGGTGTTGGGATGCTCTGCACTCTGACTGGAGTGGTGGTTACCAAATCTGTGCATGTGCTAAAATTCATAGAACTGTGTCTGTGCACCACAGAAAGGTCAACTCTGCTGTCTTTGGACGGCAGCAACGAAGCAAACCTGTATCTGGGGCTGTCACGGCTGAGAGCCAGAGTCTTAAGTGAGGGAGCACTGTCGGGGGGGGGCTTAAGGGAGGGGTAGTCAAGCACAGGTGTGGGGAGGGGCTGAAGGGGGGCTGGGGGCTGCAGGTTGGGGACCTTCTGCAGGGAATTCTGTCAAGTGGAGGAGCCATGCTGGGGGAGGGGCTGGCAGGATGTGGCCAGGACCTAGGAGGCTTGTTCCCAAGGCGCCCGATGCTCAGAGGGTCAGGGCGTGCTGGCCTCACCCCATTGTTGGGAAGCAGCTCCCTGCATTCTGTGGGTGAGGGGGAGGCGGGCTGGGGGCAGCTCACCCTTGGCTCCCTGGCCTACGCACGCCAGCCTGGACTCTGCACCCTGGAAAGCCCCACGCCTGCAGCTGGGAAGCGTGGGCTCTCAGGGGTCAGGGTGGCTCATTCTGAATTGTTAAATGGAGGAAACATTTGGTTAATTTGACAGGAACATCCTCTGAAGGGGGTGTGCATGGAGAACGCTTGGAAAACTTGCGGTAAACGGAAAAGAGGGGCTGCAGCCAAGAGCAGGGGCTGCCTTCCTTGGACCCGGGTCCAGCTCGGCCTGGCCCTTTGCAGCAGAGACAAGGCTGCTCCCTTTCAGGAAAAGCACCTGAACGATCCAGGTGCCGATCCGCTTACTGTTTGGCTCTTTTGTGCTGAGTTTCAGGACTCACTGGAAATCCCCCGGCCTTGCTCCATTCCTCCTGTTCCCTCTCCTGGGTTCTGCCCCAGCGCAGATGGACCCTGCTGCCTGGGCCCCTGAGCTGAGCCCATGTAGCTCTTCCTGAGTGTAGCCATTTCCTTCCAGAAGAATGGCCACAGAGCTCAGGCCAGGCCGGGGACATGGGAGGGAAGGTGTCACCAATGTTGCTGAATTTCCCTAGACCAAGCAGTGACACAGCTGGGAGTAGGACAGACATCTGCCGATTTTCAGCTCGTGAACACATAACAGCCCCCCCCGCCCCCCATTTCTATGATGTTTGTGTAAATAGAGCTACCAGAGGTGCAGGTCGTCAAAGCGTCAGTTTAAGCAGAAGGCTCTAGTTGTCACTGGAGCTCCTCACAGATGAAGTCCTGCGGTGCTGTTGTTGAGCTCCTGGCTGCAGAAATGTCCTATCTTGCTTAGGCTGAGGTTAAAGCGTGAGCCTGAGTTATGCAAGTAGCATCCAGCATATCTGAAGTGCTTAATAATTGCTGAGTGTTGCAACCACACAAAGGCACCCTGGATAGCCCTGGAGTTTTCAGGTGGGGTCTTGTGAAGTAGGTTTTAATGAAGAGTTCATAACTCTGCCACCTGAATTTCACTATGTATTAATGCTGCCTCAGAAATACAGTCTTAGGAGTAGTTCACTTTCCTCTGGTTGGACAGAGATGGTGTCACGCAGGTTCTTTGGAAAGACCCGTGGTCTGTAAACATTGTGATGCTTTAAAAAGGCATGACACGGGTTCTTTGGTTTGAATTCATCCTCCTTAAAACCAAGCTTTGTGTTTACAAAACAGAAGATTTTCTCCTCCATTTCCTGTTCCTACAGTTCATGGCCCCTTGCCGAGGACCTGGTGCTGCAGACGGGGAGGGCCCTCAGCTAGGGCTTAACAAAGGGTGACTTCCAGACACCCCGTTGGTCCAAGGGGAGACCTGGAGGGACCCTGGCTGGGCAGGCTTCCAGGGAGCCGTCAGTCCCTGAGATACGGCCCAGGGCAGAGGCCTCCTCCTGGGCACCCCGAGGCCCTGGGGCCCTGCCTGACCAAAGTACTAATCCTGAGTCAAGCTAAGAGCTGGCACCTGAGTCAGGCCTTCCCTGGTCAGCCCTTCCTGTGGTTGTTCTCAATGGGTTGTCACAGCAGCCACGAGAGTTAGTGCGGATTTCCTGTGTCCCCGGGGAGAACACTGTGGCCCAGGGGTATTAAATAACTTGCTCCGAGTCAGCCAGACAGCAAGAGTGAGCTGGACTCAGATTCTGAAAGCCAAGCCCTCTGCTGGGACACTCAGCCACTTTGTCCTCCCTCTCGTGGAATGTTAGCTCCGAAGGGACATCAGAGGCTGTTGGTCTCTGGCTACTCAAGGTGTGGTCCCTGGACCAATGGCCCTGGAGTCCCCTGGGCTCTTGTTAGGAACGCAGAGCTTCGACCTCACCCCAGACTTCCTGAATCAGAATCTGCATGTTAACAAGACCCAGTGACTCACGTGCACATCCAGGTTTGAGGGACGCTGATTTAGGGCCACCTTCTGTTCCATGATGTGCAAATGGAGGCCAAGGGCCACATTTAGAATCCCAGCCTCCTGACCCTTCCTGGGTTCCTCCCACCTTGACGACAAGGGCCCATGTTACGTGTTAGGAAGGAGAGAGAGAGGCCAGGAGAGGAGGGGACGTAGAGGGAGCCCGTGAACATCTTGTGCAGGGAAGGCGTGATTGAAGGCAGGTATGTGCAGGATCCACTGGAGTGAGAGGGACAGAAAGTAGGCCTGCAGGTAGGAGGGCAGTGGGCCTCAGGCGGGAATGTAGGTCAGGAGAAAGGACAGACGTGAGTCTGCACGCTAGAGCTGCAGAGGTGCACCAGGTGGTTGCAAGAGGAGCTGGGAAGGACCTTCGCAGGGTGGCGTCTGAGGCTGCCAGCCAGAGCATGGGAGGACAAGTGAGGGGCACCTGGGAAGAGGGGAGCAGGGAGTTGGCTTTGACGTATTGGATAGAGGCGGACAGTATAGAAGGCGCTCAGGGATGTGTGTGAGGCCAGGGAAAGGCAGGGTGAGGCTTTCCTTGTGACCACATCTGCATCTGCATCTGCATCTTCTTCTATGTCTGCATCTGGATCTGCATCTGTTTCTACATCTGTGTCGGTATCTCCATCTGTATCTGCATTTTTTTTTTAAAGTGACTGGTAAGGGGCTCTTAACCCTTGACTTTGTGTTGTCAGCTCCACGTTCTCCCCAGTGAGCCAAGGCCTGGCCCTTGCATCCGCATTTGTATCAGACCCTGCATCTGTGTCTGTATCTGCATTTGCATCTGCATTTGCGTCTGCATCTGGATATCCACCTGTATCTGCATCTGCATCTGTATCTGCATCTGCATCCGTATCTGCATCTGCATCTGTATCTGCATCTGCATCTGGATATCCACCTGTATCTGCATCTGTATCTGTATCTGCATCTGCATCCATACCTGCATCTGCATCTGTATCTGCATCTGCATCTGGATGTCCACCTGTATCTGCATCTGCATCTGTATCTGCATCTGGATATCCACCTGTATCTGCATCTGCGTCTGTATCTGCATCTGCGTCTGTATCTGCATCTGTATCTGCATCTGCATCTGTATCTGCATTTGTATCTGCATCTGCATCTGTATCTGCATCTGCATCTGCATCTGGATATCCACCTGTATCTGCATCTGTATTTGTATCAGACCCTGCATCTGCGTCCGTATCTGCATCTGCATCTGTATCTGCATCTGCATCTGCATCTGCATCTCGATATCCACCTGTATCTGCATCTGTATTGTATCTGTACTTGCATTTGTGTCTGCTTTTGTATCTGCTTCTGTATCTTCACATTATTTTTTTATTCCACCAGGTGGTAGAGATGGTTCCAGGCAGACCCAGGACCCGGGTTGCAGAACTGTTACTGGTGCTGGTTTGCAGCAAAGGTGCTAAGGACCTGAACTGCATGGCCCTTATGGTCACTCTGGAGGATTTTCTCATCGCCTTCTCACTCAGTGTATCATTGCTCAGCGCCAGCCCTTCTTGGGACCTTACACCTTGTGAAAGGTTCGTTTTGCCAAGAAGCTCATCCCAGCCCTGTCATCCACTGGTGCAAACCTATGAAGCTTGGGTTGGCTGATGGTGACTGCAGTAGGCCTTCATCAGGACCCTGTGGTGCTGAGATTCTGGAGAGGAGGGGAGAGGTTCCTGGGGGAGGAGGTTCCTAGTTTGCAAAGGCATATTTGACATTATACATTGTTCTGTGTTTTGAAGAAAGCAAAAATACAATTTTTATTAAACAACAACAAAGCTCTATAAAACCTTCTCGGCCACTTGAGATTTCCAGAAAATGTTATTTTCTGCTGGAGGATGCCCAGGGCTATCAGGGAGGTGGGGTCTGGGCCTCTTCTGCTCATCCTCACAGGGCTGTGTTTAAGAAAGGTGAGAAACTGTGTGGTGGGAGGAGAGAGGACCCTTAGATCTGATACTTCACTTTCTCCCCAGTGGGCAATCCCTGTGCAGTTCTCCTGGGGGGCGGGGGAAGCCAAGGTAAGAACAGCTTTCTGCTTGGGATGGAAAAATTATTCCAAGACAACATTTCCAGCAGTGAAATCACCATTTAAGAAATGGCCTTTGCTGGTAACATTTCCCCTGACCTCAGGCACCTATGGTGTCCCTGCCGCAGGTCCCACCACACACCTCTCGGGGAGCGGCTACCCAGCAGTGAGCCCCTCATAAAGAGTGTCACCTCTTACACGAACTGTTGGCATAGGGGGCTGCTGCATGGCTCGCTATAGGCCGGTCAGCCTGGCCACCGTGCTAGGAGCTGAGTCTCTTGCAGAGCAGGACGTGGGTGGTGGATGTGGGCACTGGTGTTTCCTTAAGACTGGGAGAGCAGGCATTTGCCCTGGGATTAGCTGGTCTTCGTGGTGCCTTTAAATGTGACTGCTGTACCCCCAAAATACTTATAACCAGTTCTGCTTCAATAACTAACTAACTAACTAGCTAACTAACTAATAAATGTAACTTTTAACTCAAAAAAAAAAAAAAGAAAAAGTGACGAGCAGCTTGTGTAATAAAGCAGGTGGTTCTTCTAATTTGCCTGCAGACTCTTAGGGCTCAGCAGAGCCCACCTCCAGCCCTCTCCAGGGCCAGCACGATGGCATCGTCCCCTCAGTCCTGCAGAGGGTGGCCTGGGTGATAAGAAACTGTCACTGCAGTTCCCTTTTCTGGGACGCATTGGGGGAGGGTACAACATGGTTAAGGAGTTCAGCCTCTGCGTACCCTCTAATTAGCAGTAGCCCAGGGCGGCGAGGAACTCTTTGGATTAACGACTTGGATTCCTCAGGCAGCGAGAGGGACTGTTCTTGAAGAAAACAGTGTGTGAAGTCCGTGGCGGCTGATCCGTAAATGTGTTCCACCAACGTTCAGTCCGATTACGGCTTTCACATCTGCGTGTGCTCATTGTGTGATCAGCCAGGGGCGGCTGCCGGGACGTTTCGGCTGTGCCCTTCATCTTGCCTACTTAGTGCCTCTGAGTGTGCCAAGCCCTTTCGGGGTGACTCCGACATCTTCGGCTTTGGCAGACCCCTTGCCACCTTCCTGCTGGAAGTCGGTCTTTGTTAGTAATCGGTGCTGTCAGAGGAATGCTAGCGGAGGAGGCTCAGAGCTTACCCGGTTTCCAACAACATTCCACACACACATGGCTTCCAGCTTAGGGATGTGATCGCCTCCTGTGTGCCGCCTGCTTCCAGCGACCAGGGGAAGCGCCTTCCCTGTGGCCCTTTTGGTGGCTGCCAGCACAAAATAGCCCTTCTGGTGTCCAGGCACAGGTGGAAGGAACCTGACTCTTTTCTAGTTTTCCAAGAGATATTTTTGACTTTTTAGGCAGGTTTTGTTCTATTTCTAACAAACTAGTGGGAAATAGACACGAATCTGATCCTTGGACAAACACTTAAAAGGGTAGAGTTCCTTGTGTTCTTATTTTTAATATTCATGCCTGAATTGTAGTCTCGGCTTAGCAGGTCACTTGCTGTATGTGACCTTTGGCAATCCATGTAAGCTCTCAGCTTCTTAATTTTTGGAATGACTGGGGCTAAGGAGACTGAGGGAACCTGCCCAATAATTCCACCGATGCTCCCAGAGCTGTTGTACAAAGGAAATGAGGTCCCATTTCCAGGACTGTTTGGGAAAAGTCACAATGGGCTATAGAAATGTTGGAGGTTTTTCCTGGTCACAGCATTTAGCTGGGCCAGCACTAATCAATGGTCAAGTCCAGCCCATTTGAATAAAAGTGACCACAAAAGTCCATTTTTCTCAGAGCACAGGTGGCTGATGGAAGAGTGTGGTGGGGGGAAGGTGAGGGGGACAGGTCCTATCTCCCACGTGACTTTGGGAAAACCATTCTAGATTTCCAGTTTAGGCCATTGGTATTCAGAGTCCTCTGTTGGAAATACGGCATTTGTCCCGTTTGCCCTGAGGAACATGTTTTAGAGCTGACAGAGACCTGCCCGAGTTGCACAGTACTGGGCAGCAGGGGAGGGCCCAGCTCTACGCGTGGGGTGCAGCACAGCCTGGGTCCTGCACGCAGCCTCCTGGGATGCTCAGGTCTGCGGGGGCATTGGAGTCCACTGAGGCCCAGCCTGTCTCCCAGATGAGATGCACAGCCTGGAGCAGGGTGTGACTGGGACTAATGCTGGACCTTTTGTCCCTCTCCTCTGGAGGGCAGGTGTTCCTGGGGCTTTGTCTTGGATGTTTGTCATTATGCATTGAGTCTGGTTCTAAATTCCACCCAACAAAACCATGTTGAGCACCTCGAGGATGGGTAAGGCCAGCTGCTGCCCTCAAGGGACACATCATCTTCCGGGCTTAAGACAAGCAGGAACCTGAAAGAAAGTAAGCTAAGATGCCAGGTACCATTCGAGCTTTATTAAGGAAACAAATCTGCCAGGCTGTGCTCAAAATGGAGGACGGCCTGGGGCTGCCCTGAAGATGGTGGGCAGCAGCAGGTGTGGAGTGGTAGAGCGCCAAGGGCTGGCTGATGCCATCAAGGAGGGGCATGATGCTACTGTGGATCGGGGTGGGGAACTGCGTCCTTGCAGAAGAAAAAGGGGTTTCTGTTTAAGTCAGGAGGCTTCTCGTAAAGGGAAGGGCGAGGGGAGGGGAGGAGGTGGCAGGCGCCACTTTGCACTTGGGCTTGTCTAAAGTGGCGCTGGTCATGTTGCAGATCTATTAGTCCTGCCTTTTAAGTATAGGAAAAAGGGGAAAAGGGCGGAGGTCTCATTCTTCTGAAGCTACTTCCTGCTGGAGATGGGCGAAGATATGAAAAAATAAAAGATTTATGCTGGCAGGTAAAACAATTAGGTGGCGGGGTACTGGTTTCGTGTGGGGACGCTGTATTCCTCTGGGGAAGGGTCGCTGATTCTGAGGGGCTGATATCCTCCTCACAGGGACAATTCGGCGACCTTTCGGTTGGTGAAGGTCTGCATATGTTCCTGCAAGAAATTAGAGAAACACCAAAAGAGACAAGGGCCAAAAGGTAGAATGAGGCACAGTGAGGGGTCCTAGTAGGGGCACAATCCAGGGCATCCAAGGGTTCAGTGAGATGGTTTAAGTTGTCTTGGATCACCCTGGACTCTTGACATACTAACAACATTCCTCCCCCGAGAAGAGGCAGGTGCCTCCCTTCTCGGCTGTAAGGAAGTCAAGGGCCCGACGGTTCTGAAAAGCGACTGTCAGGAGTGAGGTGACCTGTCACTGGAGGGAGGAGATGCTGTCTATACTTAGTTCTTCTGAGAGTTTTTGATAGAATTGACAAGCAGTAGCAGTGCCCGCTGTGCCAGCTCCAGTTGCAGGAAGGATCCCTGCCTCAATTTAAAAGGTACAATTAGTGGCCTACGGGAGCGGGGGCACTTCTTGAGAGGGGCGCTGAAGTTAGTCCCAGTCCCGTCTCCATCTCTCCATCTGTCTGGAGGGTGATGTCAGGGACGAGCCAAATAATATGCAAGAAATCGCATTGGGGGCAGGCAACAGGGTAACGTAGTTTTACAAAGGAAATCTATTCTGGTTTTAGGGCATGGATGAGGACGGAATGAGTGAGTGGCAGCGTTTGGTGTTAGTGAGGCAGAGCGTGGGCAGGCCCCGCACAGGCTGACAGTCCCCAGTGAGGTGAGATTGGAGGAAAGTGAGGAGACCTTTGTGGAAACGTTGCAGGCTGAATCGATGGGGGGCGGGGGGTGGCCACAAAAAGTTTCTCACAAAGTGGGAGATTTGATTAGCTGAGGACTGCATTGTCCCTGCAGGCCTGGAACCTCCAAGTTCCAGGTAAGGGGGAGCTTGAGATAGGAGGGAAAACACGAGAAGGGTGTGAAGGGTTAGGGAGCCAAAGAATTTAAAGGGCACATTGTCACGATGAAATTGCTAAGAAGCATCCTACCGGTAGGAGGTAAAGGAGGCCAGGAGAAATCTTCCCATAATGTTCCACTCCTTTGGGGCAGCACTGGCCAATCCTGTAGCAAGTAAAGGTTAGGGACACAGGGTGGCATACACTTATCATGTTCCCAGATGGCAAACCTGCAAGATCAGGTCGGGACCAGTCTTGGAGCAGCTCCTGTGTGAAGGACGTGGAGCGGGCCTGCAGGAGTGAGAGGATAATCACCGGGGGAAAATCATCCTTCTTCTGGGATTGGGGGAAGAGCAGAGGTCCTGGAGATTGTTAGTTTTGTGGGTCCTAAAATGGATGAACTGTAAGGAGATGTTGGGTTGGGGGTTGAGCAGAGGGACCCCTCTGGCTTGGTGTTGACAGATTTTTGGGTAAAGTGTCAGGTGCTAGTTTTACGAAGGATAAGTGACACCAAGGGGGCTTTCCTAGTACCTTTACTACCATGGGGGTGGTGAGAAGTGCTGAATAAGACCCTTCCCAGCATGGTGAGAGGGGCTTGGGATTTGGGTTTTACTGTACACTTGCTGTCCCAGGCTCAGGTTAAAGTCTGAGGGGGTGGTGGGGAAAGGATGTGGTAATAGAAGGTTGGCCTGTTCCCTAAGATCCCTAATGAGTGAAAGAGTAGGGGGATACTGGCCTAAAGGCGATGAGCTGGAAGGGAGAGGTGTGAGAGTGAAGGGCCTACCGTACATAAGCTCTAAAGGGCTGAGGCCTGTGGGCTTGCAGGGGGCAGCCCGTAGGCGAGTGAGTGACTGGTGGGGAGGCCAGGACGAGGGATGATTCTGAGGTGAGAGCATGCGTTACTGCTGTAGCATCCTCTGAAGTGCAGGGAAAAGACTCAATCCAACCTGTAAAGGTATATACTAATGTTAGAAGATAGCGTGTCCTTTTGTGGGGAGAGTAAAAAAGGGCTGAAGAAGGCGTAGTAGGAGCTCATAGCCTATATGAATCAAATTATGAAAATCTGAAAGGATTTGCTCAGCTGTTGTAGTAGGGAGGAGATAGTGACCGGAGAGAGTAGACCAGTTGTCACTTCTCTGTGCTCCCAACCATTGGAGGTGTTGTACTTCTTGGGGTGTGCATTGGGGTAAGGGCATAGGGGCCATGAGAAGGACCTGAGCAGGAGAGGAAGAGTGGGGGCCTGGTGACTGAGCAGCCCGTTTTGCAGTTAGATCCATCAGTTTGTTTTCCTGGGCTATGGGGGTCATTGGAGGTTTGGTGTCCTCTGCAGTGTATAACCCCAATGTCCTTTGGCAGTTGTGCAGCCTCAATAGCTTGTGTTAGATTTACTATGGCATGACCTGCTGGGGGCAGGCGTGTAGGTTGCACACCCATCTATGAACCATGTAATGGGATGCGGGAGATGTGTGGAAAGGGATTGAGAAAGAGCTCTAAAGCCTCCATGCAGTTGTGTTCTAAGGGTCATGAGTGTTTTGCGATGAGAGTGGCTGGATTTTAAGGGATGGCAAGGTTTAAAGGAAAGCTGGGAGTTTTCAATGAAAGTAAGGTGAATAAGTTGTAGGTGGGAAAGGGAGAGAATTGCCTTGGCCTCATGGCTGAGAAGGTCTTGACTGTTTATTGTTTAAAAGTTAGTTTAGAGCTTTCTTATGGTAAAAGGGTGGCTGCTGCCAAGGCCCATAAATAGGGGCCCATTCTCGAGCTGTGGTGTCTAGTTGTATAGAGAGGTTTGTAACTGGGGAGAAAATATCTCCTGCCTCTTGTCCCAAAACCCCAACCACCTGTCCTTGGCTTTCGGTGACAAATAGGATAAAAGGATGAGATAGGTTTGAGAGAGATAGAGCTGGGGCTGTGAGAAGAGTGGCTTTTAATTGCTGGAAGGAAGAATGAATGAGCTTTGGGGGATCTACAGGAATGGCAGGATCCCCTTTGGCTGCCCCATAAAGTGGTTTTGCTGGCACGCCAAAGTTAGGAATCCCTAGGCGAAGATACCCTGCCAGCCCCAAGAAAGAAAAGATTTCACCCTTTGTGGTAGGAGC
>NW_007737872.1:0-1288 GCF_000696425.1 Galeopterus variegatus | reverse complement strand
TGGGGCTACAAAGGAGGAGGTCATCCACATATTGTATTAAAGGGCTAGAGGTTGGAGGAGGTTCAGATAAGTCTTGAGCTCAGGTCTGGCCAGCAAGTGGGGGCTCTCCCAAAACCCCTGAGGTAGTACTGTCCAGGTGAGTTGTTGGGAACGGTGTGAGTCAGGATTAGTCCTATACTAAATGGTATGAGCTGTTAGGCTTTATAATTGGAAGGTGGGATGTATTGAAAGGCAAGTGGGTAGGCCATGAGAGATGAGAAGAAAGGAGTTTGTGTACGATGGGTTTTAACCCTATTGGGTGTTTGTTAGCTATGGGTATTGTGGGACATTAGGGAACAAAGAGGGGCTCAGCAATTTAACAAGGATAGGGGAATGGTGCATAGCAATGAAGGTAGAAGAAGTGTCCCATACTAGGGATTAACCTTGTCTGAGGGGGAGGGGAAGGTGGAAGTCTCAGGGACCAGGTCTGGGTGTGGCCTGTAACAGGAGTATTGTAGCTGGAGTTAAAGTGTTTAGGGTAAGAGTAGTTTTGAATTTGAAAAGAATGTCCCATCCCAGTAAGGGGGCTGGGTATTGAGGAATTATTAAAAATTTGTGTGTGAATTCAGTGTGTTGTAGGGTGTAGGAAAGGGGTTGAGTGATCCCTGGGCAGTATTCTGATCCTGTGACCCCTACTATTGTGACCCCTACTATTGTGCTAGAGGAAGGCATTGTTGGTCCAACATATTCAGGAAGGGTAGAGTAAATGTCCCCTGTATCAATGACAAAAGAGATTGGCTTACCTGCTATGAGGTGAGTTACCTTGGGCTCATGCATGGTGATCTCTGTGGGGGCCTCAGGCCCTGGGCATCATCAGTCCTCCTCCTGGGCAAAGCCAAGAATCTCCAGTAGGGATGGCTGTGAAGCCAAAGGCTGTAGGTTGGGGACTGGGCCACTCCTTCTCTGGCAAGTGGCACAGTCAATCCCCCAGTGACCTGGCTGTTTGTAGTGAGGACAGGTTATGACAGGCCCATGCCGAGTGGCCTGGCTGACTGCATTTGAAGCAGTTCTCAGTGGCTTGCCCCTAGAGGCAGCCAGCTTTGGAGTATGTGAGCCACGGATGGCATTAGCCAGGAGCTGGTATTTGGCCTGTTCTCTTATAGTTTTTTGAATATCAGGGGCTGATTGGGTAAAGAAATGAGAGTGTAAGAGGGCTATGCCTGCAGGGGAGTTTGGATCTATACATACGTATTTATGTAAAGCCTCAGAGAGGCAGGTTAGGAACTCACTGGGATTTTCAGTGGATCTC
>NW_007737871.1:48511-49126 GCF_000696425.1 Galeopterus variegatus | reverse complement strand
CAAACAGAACACAGCAACACATGAAAAAACATTATCCACCATGATCAAGTGAGACTCATCCCAGGGATGCAACAATATTTCAACATACACAAGTCACTGTACACAAGTCACAATAGTTCAACATACACAAGACACACCACATCAACAAAATCAAGGACAAAAACTATGTGATTATCTCAATAGATGCAGAAAAAGCATTTGACAAAATTCAACATCCTAAAGACTCTCAACAAATTAGGTATAGAGGCAAAGTAGCTAAACACAGTGAAAGCCATATATGACAAAACCACCACCAATATCATCCTGACTGGGAAAAGCTTTCAGGAAGAAGACAAGGATGCCCACTCTCACCACTCCTATTTAACACAGTATTAAAAGTACTGGCTGAAGCAATCAGGCAAGAGAAAGAAGCAAAGGTATCCAGATTGGAAAAGATGAAGTCAAATTGTCCCTGTTGGCAGATGACATGATCCTAAATATAGAAAAACCTAAAGATTCTACAAAAAAACTCTCAGAAGTGATAAACGATTTCAGTAAGGTTGCAGGTGGGACCGTAAATTAGTGCAGCCATTATGGAAAACAGTGTGGAGATTCCTTAAGTAAGTACAGATAGAA
>NW_007737871.1:43119-47336 GCF_000696425.1 Galeopterus variegatus | reverse complement strand
ATATCCACTGATAGACAACGACCTGAGGAAAATGTGGTATATATACAAAATGGAGTACTTACTCTACCATAAGAGAGAATGAAATTCCGCCATTCACAGCAACATGGATGAGCTTGGAGAAAATTAAGTGAAATGAGTCCGGCACAGAAAGAGAAATACCACATGTCCTCAATCATAAGTGGGAGCTAAAAAAAATAAAATAAGAAAGAAAGAAAGATACAACAATCACAATAATTTGTTGAACTTTCAAAAGGAGAGAACAGAACAGAGGCCACCAGAGACGGGAAAGGAGGAGAGGGAGAGGGGTGAGTGAGAAATTAGTAAAGGGCCACAAAAAATGATTATATTGTGTAATGCTGAATATACTAATTATGTTAATTTGAGCATCACATATTGCACACAGGTACTGATATTCAATGCTGTACCCCACAGATATGTACAATCAATTATGTCTCCATAAAATAAAAAAATTAAAAAAAAAAAAAAACTGCATGAGATCATCAAGGGAATGAGGATAGAGAAGAGATGTGAAACTGACACTGAGTCACACCAATGTTCACAGGTGTGTTGTCCTATATGGCAGTCACTTAGCCACATGGCCACTGAACACCTGAAATGTGGCTAGCTCAAACTGAGATGTGCTGTAAGTGTAAAGAACATACCAGATTTCGAATACTTAGTACAAAAAAAGAATGTAAAATATCTCAATATTTTTAAATCGACTTTAACAATATTAAAATACTAATATTTTAAACTCAAATATTTTAGATATATTGAAGTAAATAAAATAAAGCTATTAAAATTAATTGCACCCATAGCTACTGGAACATTTTAAATTATGTATGTGCCTTGCATCATATTTCTATTGTACTATTTTAGAAAAAGAGATGACAGACAAGAACCACCAGTGAGATAAGAAACCAGGGAAGAAAGGCATCTTAGAAGCCAAGTAAAGAATTTGTTTTGAGGATGAAATGATAACTACATGAAATTCTACTGACAGATCAAGTTTAAGACCAAACCTTAACCACTGGGTTTAGCAACATTTAGGTCTTTGATGACAATGTGTAGCGGACTGAATTATGTCCCCCCAAAACTCACTGAAGCTTGAATCTTATCCCCCAAGTTTTATGTATTAGAAACTTAGCCCCCACTGTGACTGTTGAGAAGGTGGGAAATCCTATTATGGTAATTGAAAGGTGGAGCCTTGAAGAGGTGATTGGATTGTAGGACACTGCAGTAGTGAATGGATCGAAAATGGTGATCAGGGGTGTGGTTCTGAGGCTTTAAAAGGAGAGGAGAGTCTCTCTCCTTCTCTGCTCTCTCTGCTTCCACCATCTTGTAATGTGAGACCCCTGGGTCACTAATGCCACCACCAGATGGACTTTGGACTTCCCAGCCTCAGAAACTATGAGCAATAAATTTTGTTTTCTTTACAAATCAGCCAGTTTCAAATATTTTGTTATAAGCAAGAGAAACAACTAATACACCATGACAATACAGTTTTGGTGAAAGAAGGGTTAAAGTCTGATTGGAGTGGATTCAATAGAGAAAAAGAGGAGAGAACCAGAGACACCTCTTCTAAGGACGTGGCTGAAAGAAAAATTGGGATATTAGACAAAAGATAAAGAAGAAAGTTACACTTAAAAAATTGTAGTTTTAGGGCCGGCCCGGTGGCGCACTTGGTAGAGTGCGGCGCTTGGGGGTGCGCTGGCGCTCCTGCCGAGGGTTTGGGTCCCATTTGGAGACCGGTCCGGTCCACTCACTGGCTGGGTGCGGTGTGGGCGCGACGCCAGGGGTTGCGATCCCATTGCCAGTTGCGAAAAAGGACAAAAAGGAAAAAAAAAAATTGTAGTTTTAAAACAGAGAAACATGAAGCCTGTTTGTATCAGCAAAAAANCATCTTAGAAGCCAAGTAAAGAATTTGTTTTGAGGATGAAATGATAACTACATGAAATTCTGCTGACAGATCAAGTTTAAGACCAAACCTTAACCACTGGGTTTACCAACATTTAGGTCTTTGATGACAATGTGTAGCGGACTGAATTATGTCTCCCCAAAACTCACTGAAGCTTGAATCTTATCCCCCAAGTTTTATGTATTAGAAACTTAGCCCCCACTGTGACTGTTGAGAGGGTGGGAAATCCTATTATGGTAATTGAAAGGTGGAGCCTTGAAGAGGTGATTGGATTGTAGGACACTGCAGTAGTGAATGGATCGAAAATGGTGATCAGGGGTGTGGTTCTGAGGCTTTAAAAGAAGAGGAGAGTCTCTTTCCTTCTCTGCTCTCTCTGCTTCCACCATCTTGCAATGTGAGACCCCTGGGTCATTATTGCCACCACCAGATGGACTTTGGACTTCCCAGCCTCAGAAACTATGAGCAATAAATTTTGTTTTCTTTACAAATCAGCCAGTTTCAAATATTTTGTTATAAGCAAGAGAAATAACTAATACACCATGACAATACAGTTTGGGTGAAAGAAGGGTTAAAGTCTGATTGGAGTGGATTCAATAGAGAAAAAGAGGAGAGAACCAGAGACACCTCTTCTAAGGACGTGGCTGAAAGTAAAATTGGGATATAGACAAAAGATAAAGAAGAAAGTTACACTTAAAAAATTGTAGTTTTAGGGCCGGCCCGGTGGCGCACTCGGTAGAGTGCGGTGCTTGGGGGTGCGCTGGCGCTCCCGCCGAGGGTTCGGGTCCCATGTGGAGACCGGTCCGGTCTGCTCACTGGCTGGGTGCGGTGTGGGCGCGACGCCGGGGGTTGCGATCCTGTTGCCGGTTGCAAAAAAGGACAAAAAGGAAAAAAAAAAAAATTGTAGTTTTAAAACAGAGAAACATGAAGCCTGTTTGTATCAGCAAAAAAAATGTAAGTGATCCAATAGAGGGCAAACTCATTATGCAAGGAATAAAGGGAAGAAGTGCTACGGCAGTATCTTTGAATATAAGACAAGGCATGGGATCAAAGCACAAGCAGAAGGCATCGCCCTTTGATGGGAACAGAGAAGGTTCATCCACATAACAGAAGAGAAGCAGCAGAATATGGGACACATATGCAGGTAGGTGGGAAGATTGCTTCTACTTATACAGAGTAATAAGAAGGTAGAATGGAGGATAGTGGAAGTGCTGCAAATCTGAGGACAGTGGGAGTGAATGAAATAGGAAAAAGTAATGATTGCTAGGTAGCACGCAGGACCCACCTGAAGTTAGTAGTCACGAATTAGAAGTAGGACCAACCAGGGCCGGCCCCGTGGCTCACTCTAGAGAGTGCAGTGCTGGTAGCACCGAGGCTGCGGGTTTGGATCCTGTATAGAGATGGCCGGTGCACTCACGGGCTGAGCATGGTGCAGACCACACCATGCCAAGGGTTGCAATCCTCTTACCGGTCAAAAAAAAAAAAAAGAAAAAAAGAAGTAGGTCCAACCAATGTGAACGTGTTTTTCTCCACTTACAGTGAGATATGCAGGTTTAAGGGTGGAGCAGGCAAACGGTTGCATTTAACTAGGTTGAGGTACAACAAGGCAAGAGAGGAAGGGAGCTCAAAGTACATGCAAGGGAGTGATTATAACAAAGAAAAATGGTATTTAAATTCAAGAAGATAATGACAGTGAATGTATTAAAGTCCAGGTGAGCATGGAAAAACTGTAGGAGTCAGAATACAAGTAATCTATATAAACAGAGACGGTGGTCTGAGAAAGGGAGGCTTCAAACCGAGATCATTAAGAGGATGCAATGACCAAGTCCTATGGTCATTAAAAAGAGAAATCCTAGGGCCGACCCCGTGGCTCACTCGGGAGAGTGTGGCGCTGGGAGCGCAGCGGCGCTCCCACCGGAGGTTCGGATCCTACATAGGGATGGCCGGTTCGCTCACTGGCTGAGCACGGTGCGGACGACACCAAGCCAAGGGTTGCAATCCCCTTACCAGTCACAAAAAAAAAAAGAGAGAAATCCTAAAAGCTTCCAAAGAGAAAACATGGGTCACATAAAAAGGATCAGGATGGCAACACTGAAATTGCAAGGCAGTGGATGAATACCATCGAAATTCTGAGGGAAATTATTTTCCAACTTAGAATTCTATTACACTCAAATTGTCAAATAAGTGTAAGAGTTGGGAAGACATTTTTTAGACATAAAAGGTCTCAAAAAGTTTCCCATCCCTGACTCCCTGAGAAACTGAAGATGCTTAACCAAGCAAAGTAATAAACTAAGAACAATTA
>NW_007737871.1:40801-42536 GCF_000696425.1 Galeopterus variegatus | reverse complement strand
CCTGACTCCCTGAGAAACTGAAGATGCTTAACCAAGCAAAGTAATAAACTAAGAACAATTAAGGCATGAGATCCAGGTAACAAGGGATCTAACACAAAAAAAGGGGGTGGGAAATGGAATTTCCATAAAAACGAAGAGCAAGCCAGAATGACAGCTGTGTAATGGGCCTAGAAAGCAACAAATTCAATCTGAAGCTCAAGAACAAAAGACTTCAAGAGGACCACTTCCAAAAATATATTTACAAATGATAGATTACCTGATGTGTTTCACAATAATGGGATGGAAGAACTAAGGGAAAGTATACAGAAAACTAAGCAAACCAAAAAGAAGAGATAGTTATCACCTCCAAGATTAAACAGAAAACTAAGCAAATCACCTCCAAGATTTAAAAAAAAAAAAAAACTTGTATGAGAAAGGAAATGTAAGGATATTCCACTTTGGCTCACCTGTCATTAATACTTCCACAATCACAATAATGTCAGCACTGAATAATAAATTTAAGCAAAACCTGAATTTCTATGTAGGGCAACGTAGGGCATAATGTATGACGGCTGAATCCTGATACATCATAGCCAAAATTTGTTAGATCCTTAAATGCAGAAATTACAATGTAAGCTTATTATACACAAATATGGAAATATATAGTAAGATAAAGCTGAAAAAATTAAATATCATTATAGAATAGTAAGAAAAGAACAGAAAACTATTTTTCCTTGTAAGTCTTGTGAGCTATCTGACTTTAAACTATGAATAAGCATTACTACTTTTACAAAAATGCACACACATACACACTCCAGTGAAAATTTTCAAATAGCAGAACTAAATATTACCAGATTACCTATTTTTAGGAAGACAACTGGTGGTCATGTGGAGAATGGACTAGAGGGAAAAGACTGGGCCAGAAGGAAGAGTTCAGAAACTCTCACAGGAGGCTAAATCTAATGTGGACATACATACACATCAACTTAAGCAGAAACAATGAGAGAAAAGAAAAAACAGTACCCAGATTCAAGACATCTGCAAATCAAAACAAAAGAATCTGGATGTAGGGGAAAAGAGAAAAGAAGTAATCGAAGATAACACTGAAGGTACAGAATGCACGAGACAAAGCAGTTTGATGGGAGAATTGTAGTTCCCATTTTGCACATGTGAACAAGATATTAAGAAATGTTTTTAGATGGCTGAAAATGTCTCCAGTTCAGGAGACATATTTGAGAACAAAATACACCAGCAACTAGGAACTTCAGAAGCATTCATTTCAAACAAACAAATAACTTGTTCATTATAAATCATTCTTATTTATTCATTACCAGGTATCTTCAGGATTTTTCCCATGCAACCAATATTTTTTTCTAATAATAAAACTGAAAAGTTTAGCAAAAAAGGAAAAACTTCTAGCCCAGTAGCTAACTTGTAGTGATATTTCTTTCCAGTTTTACTTTTACATAGTTGGCTACACTGTGTGCTTTTTTAGACCTTTTAAAGTATACATTTTCCCATGTTATTAAGCTCCCTGTCATCATGCTAATTGATATGTATAATAAATTATCCATAATTTATTTCAACCATAACCCTAAAGTCAATTGTTTACTATTAAAACTCTGATTAGTATATTTGGGCATAAACTGTCCACATTTATAGTTAATTCTTTAAGGTTGAGTTCCAGAGGTGAAATAACTAGTTTAAATGGTAACATTTTTCAGATTTTTGATAAATATATTACCAAACTGTTTTC
>NW_007737871.1:37627-39835 GCF_000696425.1 Galeopterus variegatus | reverse complement strand
GTAATGTCCATTTATTCATTTGGGCCTCAGTGCTTTATTTGAATGAGACCTTAATACACAGCAGTTAATTATCTTTGTTGTCCTTACTTTTCCTAAAGTTTTTCCTATCACTGCTGCTCCATTAGTCCTTTCCCTTAAGATTTCCCCCATTTGTTAGTAAGTCCTTCATCCAGAATATATAAATAAATTCATTCATAATTTCTATTATTAAAAAATGTATCTTAGTTTATTTAAAAACAAAGTATGCAGATAAATAATAAAAATTTCAACAGTACAGTTATATATCCCAATCCTCAGTACCCCCGTTATCCTCTTGTGTATAAAGATTTAACTACGTCTCTTTTTAAGAAAAGAAAACAAAAATAGTAGCAGGTTATACAGGCTTTCTATACCCAACTTTTCTCACTTTGGAGAACTATTCTTATCTATACATATATATCTACCTGTTCTTTAAAGGCAGCACACTCAACTGTATGAACGTAGCACCTTTTAAAGAATCACCTATAGATGGACACTGAGGAAATTTCCAGAGTTTAGTTACTACAAACAATACTACAATTAATGTCCTTGTACACAGGCCTTTGTGTACAAGCACAAACACACTCATAGGATAAAGTGTTAGAAGTGAAACTGCTGAGTCAAGACATGTGCACTTTAAATTATGATTACCATATTGCTTTTTAAAAGTTGTAAGAGTTTACGCTCCCATAAAAAAAGTATGAGTCTTGCTTACAGCTGGAGGCTGAGTGCTGACTGATAAATGTGGAAGGGGTACTAAAGTCAGAAAATCCTCACTCTACAACCATCACGGTAAAGATTAGTCTAGGCAAGCATAATCAGTGGATGCTAAATCTAGGAGGAAAGACTTTAATGAGCAGGAAATTTTTATGATCTTAAAGTGTTTCCCAACAGATCGCTCAAATACAAGGGGAAAAAAATAACAATCATATAGTAATCTGACAACACTGTGATCAAAATAAAATCACTGAGAGGCAGATGAACACTGTATGCCTCTAGACGTGATATCCTGAGAAGCACACTTATTTATGTCANGGAAATTTTTATGATCTTAAAGTGTTTCCCAACAGATCGCTCAAATACAAGGGGAAAAAAAATAACAATCATATAGTAATCTGACAACACTGTGATCAAAATAAAATCACTAAGGGGCAGATGAACACTGTATGCCTCTAGACGTGATATCCTGAGAAGCACACTTATTTATGTCATATTCCAGTCAGAATTGCGTAATCTAAATCTAATCATGAGGAAAGAGCAGACAAGCCCGAAGAAAGGCACATTCTATTTAAAAAAAAAGAGAAAGCAGGAGAGCTGTGTTCTCAAAAATATGTCAACAGAAAAGCTGAGGAGCAGCTGTGGATGAAAGGACACTAAAGAGATATGCAACTAAATGCAGCATATGATTCTAGATTGGATCCTGTATGGGGGGGGCGGGGTGAAGCTAAGAATTGGATCAATTGAATATGAAAAATGGACTATGAATAGTGCATTGACATTACAGATTTATGAAGGCTGATAACTGTTCTGTGGCTGTGTAGAAGACTACTTTTTCTTAGGAGATGCACACTGAGGTGTTGGGGGAAGACGGTAATAATGTGTGCAACTTACTCTCTAACAGTTCAGGGAAAAAAAACATACACAAGTCCATACATACGTGAAAGAGAGCACATAAGTGAAAAACCAAATGCGACAGTATGTTATTAGCAGCTGAATCTATGTTAAGGAATATATGGTATTTGTGTTATTATTGTAACTGCTCTGTTAATCTGAAATTATTCCCAAATGAAAAGTTTGAAAAGAGCATAAACAGAGGGAAACAATACCTGTTCATATCATTCACATTCACACACACACACACACACAAACACATATATACACACGGAGCACAAGTGCCTGTTTTCCTACCCTCACCAACCTGATGTATTATAAAAAAGTTCTCATCTTTGCCAACAATGGGTGAAAAAAGGTATCTAACAGTATTAGTTCACATTTCTCTTAAGTGAGGTTAAGCATCTTTTCTTATGTTTAAAGGCCGTTTTATTTTCTGTAAACTATCTTCTCTGATTTTTAATAACTTTTTTATACTTAAAATATTTCATCTATCTGGAATTTTTTAATGTGAAATGATGATAATCTTCAAGGGTGCTAACCAACTGTCCCAGTACTATTTGTTAAATGAATCCTTTG
>NW_007737871.1:34929-36377 GCF_000696425.1 Galeopterus variegatus | reverse complement strand
AACTTTCTATATCTAAAGCTCACACTTCCTCAGGTGAGGAACTCAGAACTGAAGGAAAATGTTTATACCCTAAAAATACTCTTCTTATCTTTGTTTTTCTTAGCTCTGTCTTATCCAAAGACTGAAAGTACAGCCTTTTTGTGTTGTAAATTGTGAGAGATTTGAGAGCAAGGGGCTGCCTCTATTTTTTCTGTGAATCCCCACAATATTTAGAACAGTACTCAGCACATAATGGATACTCAGTGAACAATACTGACAGAAAAGAACATGCACAAAATTTAAAGCCCTTTCTTGGAGAGAACTGGATTACTTCTGCCAACATATTTGTAAGCAGCAATAGCATCACTTTGAAAAACTGTTTTTAACTATACATGTGGACAAAAATATGTATCATCATAAAATCATTTAAATACATCACAGTGAATAAGATGGTCAATGAGCTTCAGGAATTCTTATATTACAAAATCTTACCTCTTCAAAAACAGCAGCTTTATTTACTTTTTCCCTTGCAATGTCACAGATTTTCAAGATTCCCAGAGCAAAAGCTTTCATAGCAGGATCTTCTATAAAGTCTGGATTATGAATGTAAAGGCACGTAAATACTGTCTGTGCCAAGGAATGGCCTTCTAACCATGTTATCTATAAAGAAATAAAAGAGCGTAAGCAAAGGAAACTGTTAAAAGAGTGAAGAGACAACCTACTGAATGGGAGAAAATATTTCCAAACTATACATCTGACAAGGGGTCAATATCAAGAATATATAAGGAACTTAAAAACTCAACAGCAAAAAGCCAAATAACCCAATTGAGAAATGGGCACAGGATCTTAACAGACATTTCTCAATAGAAGACATACAAATGGCCAACAAGCATATGAAAAAACGCTCAGCATCACTAATCATCAGGTAAAATTCAAATCAAAACAATGAGGTACCACCTCACTCCAATTAGAATGGCTATTATCCAAAAGACAAAAGAAAACAAGTGTTGGCCAGGATGTGGAAAAAAGGGAACATCGCTGTTGATGGGAGTGTAGACTAGGACAGCCATTATGGAAAACAGTATGCAGGGTCCTCAAAAAATTAAAAACAGAACTACTATTTGATCCAGCAATTCCACTACTGGGTATATACTGAAAAGAAATGAAGTCAGCATGTTGAGGAGATATCTGCACTTCCATGTTTACTGCAGCACAATTTACGATAGCCAAGATGTGGAATCAAACGAAGTGTGCAACAGCAGCAGATGAATGGGTTAAAACAAAATGTGGTAATTTATACACAATAGAATACTATTCAGTACTCAGAATGAAATCCTGTCATTTGTGGCAATACAGACGAACTTAGAGGACATTATATGACCTGAAGTAAGTCAGGCACAGAAAGACAAAAACCATATAAACTCACTCATGTGTGGAATCTAAACAAAAAAGTTGCTATTACAGAGGCA
>NW_007737871.1:32605-33551 GCF_000696425.1 Galeopterus variegatus | reverse complement strand
CTGCCTTATTATGTAGCATCTAAAAGCAATCATTTCCACAATGTAGTCAATAAAAATCCATAAACCAGAGAATTCACAACTGTAGAACTAACCAGGTCTTTAGCGATGCATTCAACTCTTCTTTTCTATCCTCACCACTAACCAAGCCAACAGCATCATATCTCACTTAGATTACTGCAAGAAACTTGTTCTCCTGCCTCCCATCTGTAATTCAATACTCCCAACCAGAGGAATCTTTCTAACATACAAAAGTAATCATTCAACACCGTTTTACTGCGTGGCTACCATATGCTTGGTATCATGTGCTAGAGGCTGGTAAAAACAACAACAGCCAAAACCGATAACTATTATGTCCCAAATATTATGCTAAGTATTTCCATATATATTATCTCATTTTTTCCTAACACTTTCAGGAAGGTGATGTTTTTTCTCCTTGTACATGTCAGGAAACAAAGTCAGAGAGTAAATAATTTGCCCAAGTTCATACAATTATATTTTACACTAAGGCCCAAGAATTCTGCAATGGAGCAAGACACATGCTACTGCATTGCAAAATGAGAAATGGATGTGAAAAATATTACAACTAAGGTATGTATTTGGTAATAACCAGTGTGCAGAAGAGAGACTTTCCAGACTAAAACCAATCTGCCTATAAACCAAAGCCCAAACTCTTAGATACAGTCCCAAGAGTCTCGAAGAATAGTTCCTCAACTTTGGCAAAAATCCTTCCTGCTTACCCTTCCTGCCTTCTCCACGACTCTCCACTAGTCCATACTCCTCCAGCTTGTTTCCCTGCCAGACTTCACTGTAAGCTGAAGCTGTTCGTGACTCCCCAAACTGAACATTTTTACACTGCCATGCCTTTGGCTGCAATACTTTTAACCGTCCAGTCATATACCTACCATTCTTCAGTACCTCATACCAGTGCCACTTTCTTTCTACAGCC
>NW_007737871.1:26965-32015 GCF_000696425.1 Galeopterus variegatus | reverse complement strand
CCACAATTAAACAACACTATCTAGGGAAGACATATATTCAGCATATATAAATCACTAAAAAGTTGCCTTCATAGTAGAAGATGCCCAGTTCATTGCAATTTATCCTACATTAGAAAAATAATCTCTCCAAAAGCCAACCAAAAGCTCCCTTTGTTTCAATTCCATGCTTATTTATGGAACCTTCCAATTACAGATTTATTTCCCAGACAACTTGAAAACAAAAAAGGTACTTTGGATAATGGCTATAATGTTATTATCATTGAAAAGAAAATATCCCTTCACCCAGAAAATAAGAGTCTAATATCACTCAGATAAGAAGATGAAATGCAATTTACTGTGGCATAACTTGGCCTGCTCATGTTATGTACATCTTACTAGGCCTGGCATTACATATATTTCATAAGCAGCATTGGTTTATATACTTTTAAATTCAAAGATTCAGGTAAATCAAAGTTTTTAAATTAACCAATAGTCTTATTTTAATTCTTACCAAACAGCAAAAACATGTATCCATTATCCCTATCAATTCAGGCAAGGTGAGGTCTTTAATTTTAATGGTGCCATCCTAAAAAGAGGGGGAAATATGACACATAAGCAAAATTTTTTTTAAATGTATGGTTACTATGTACAGTAGCATTTTGGATTTCAAAAATTAAATATTTAGGGCTGGCCCGGTGGCGCACTGGAGAGTGCGCCGCTTGGGAGCGCGGCAGCGCTCCCGCAGAGGGTTCGGATCCCATGTAGTGACTGATTCCAGCTCACTGGCTGAGCGTGGCGCGGGTGCAACACTGAGGGTTGCAATCCCGTTGCCGGTCCCCAGTACGGGCGCGACACCGAGGGCTGCGATCCCGTTATCGGCCAGTAAAAAAGACAAAAAGGAAAAAAAAATTAAATATTTAAAAATAGGAATCCTCTACTGGCAGCAAGAACAGCACCAAGGAAAAGATAAAGCTCCAAAAATCATCCCAGGAAGATCAGAACGGACATTCCCTTGGGGGAGGGCATAGCCCATGGTGACATTTCCCATCCCATGTCGTATACCCCAACAAAAACAAATTCACAAAAATTGAAAAAATAAAATAAAATAAAAATAGCAATTCTAAGAAAACACTATTTCATCATCTGATAAAACTAAGACACCAAATTAAATCTGTATTCTTAAAAACAATATATCTTTTTACTTTTATTTTTAANTAAGACACCAAATTAAATCTGTATTCTTAAAAACAATATATCTTTTTACTTTTATTTTTAACTGACAAATAATAATTATAAAAACAATATATGTTAAAAAGTTCTTCAGCAAGAAAAATCAAAGCTTCTCTAATACGAAACAATACAGGCCTTTATAATGAAAAGTTAAACCAACAAGTATTTTAAAAGCAAAAATTAGGTTTAAGCATTAAAAAATATGAATCATTTTAATGACCCAAAACTACTTACAAAGAAAAAAATAAATGAACATTTTAAAAAACATTTCCCTTAAGTTGGTTAACTATACTACTTGTAAATTTTGTTTACAATATCTATTTACTCAGCAAATATTTCTTCATAAGATATGCCAAATTAACTCTGTGGAAACTACAAATAAATTTCTAAATCAATTCTCACTGAGTAAATTTTAAATTCACTACCATAAGCATTTTACTTAATATATTAATACATAAAATTTAATCCTCAAGCCAATTATCCTGGTATTTGAATATATAAGCAAATGCTTTCAGGTGGGCTGGTTAGCTCAGTTGGCTAGACTGTGGTGTTATAACACCAAAGTTAAAGACTCAAAACTCCATACTAGCCAGAGCCAAAAAAAAAAAAAACTTTCAAAAATGAATTTAAGAAATATACAAATGTATAAATTTACAGCAAGTTTTTAATGAAGATCTCAAACAATTACTTTCCAGATTTCAACAGATAGGTAACTAAAAGTTATAAGTAATTCCTGCTTATACACTTGAGATGTTTTAAGAAAATACACATTAAGTTAATAAACTACATTTGATTTCATTAAGCATAATGTTTTAACATTATGAAATAATAAATAACAAAAGAAAACACAAAAAGTACAATGGTGACTACCTTGATAGCTTGTTTTAAGAAAATACACATTAAGTTAATAAACTACATTTGATTTCATTAAGCATAATGTTTTAACATATGAAATAATAAATAACAAAAGAAAACACAAAAAGTACAATGGTGACTACCTTGATAGCTTGTTCAAAATTGAGAACTTTTCGATTAACTTGGTTTCCAATCATGCCTGCATCCATCTTAGGATCCATCATTTCAATAGCAGACATGGCTTCAAAAAGACCAAATCTGCAAATAAAAAAATTAAAGAATTGTTTTATAACCAGTAAGCTTACCCAGACTCCCACAATGGCATAAAAATAATTATAGTACTTTTAACAACTATAGCACTTCATGTATTTAGTCTTCCTGACTTGCTAACGCTTCTATTTCAGTTAACTGTCCTTTGATAAAAATTCTTTCATGTACTTGCCACTCAAATTATTTTACATGTACTGTGGGGGAGATAAGAATTAAAACAAAAGATGTTTGTTATGTTTTCTTTAAAAAGATTGCACATTAGAAACTTGTGGAAAAAAGAGATCAACTGATCTATAATGAATTTCACTTTGCCTTCCTTAAATAATTTTCTCTATTTAACATATAGAAAGTCATATTTGGAATAATCATTATCAAATGTAACCATTTTTTTCATTTTCTTTATATCTTAAAAGTACGATAATCTGGCACATTACAATCTACAACACCCAAAATTTTGGTAATTACATGATGAAAAGCAATCCAGATATCCTCATAGTTTGATATTTGTGGCTAATTCACTATAAAAGAAGATAGTTGTAAGTTGTAATGCACTGTGACTGATTAGTAAGTATATTATTTACTGAGATACGCCTCAAGAAATGGGAAAGGAAAAGAAAAGCCTAAAAGAAAGTTTGACTAGCCATCATGAAGCTACTGACTTCATATCTGTAAGACATTAGACTACCAGGAAATAAAGACATCTACCTTATTACACTAAATCATTTTTCTCAGATAAAAATTAGCAGTAAGACATCAGAAAGAGCTTTAAGGAGACAGACTCTTTTCCCCAGCAATCCCTCTAATCTCCTAATGCTTCAATTTAAAATACTCTAACGATATGATCATATGACAATAGTAAAGACAACCCTCGTATATAATCGAACCAACCCAAAAGAGAAAATATGCAAGAATGAAACAGAATTTTGTCCATAAAAACAATACGAATTCACCAAATATCAAACAATACTATAAAGGATAACAATTAAAAGCATTTTAGAATATAAAAAAGCCCACATCCACATTTCTGTGGGAACTACACATGATAAAGGTAGAATTCCAGATTAGTGGAAAAACAGCAGATTAGTCAATGAATACTGTTGAGACAAACAGCTAACCATCTGGAAAAAGTTAAGTCTTTGATTCACACAATTTGAAAAAATAAACCCCAGGCAGACTTAAGTCCTAAACCTAAAACAAGCAAACAAACAAAAACTACTCTTCAATAATTTACAAAGCTAGAAAGGAAGAAGCTGATAACTGCAACTGTGGAAATATTTTAAATTTATATATAACAGTATAAATAAATATATCATAACAAATATAAATAATAAATAAATATATCATTATATCAACATAAATATATCACAGTCAGTTAAAACGGTTAATATCCAGAATATATAACTAACTCATACAAATAAGAGAAGGTAAAAATTCCAAAGAAAACAGGCAAAAGACATGAATGGATAATTCACAGAAGAAAAAACATAAACCATTCATAAAAAAGTGAAAAGCTGCTCAAATTCAGATGTAATCAGGTAAGGTAAAATAAAACTATGAGACTTTTTTTGGCCATAAGATAGGGAAAATTAAAAAATATATATTTATCTAGTGCAATCTCATACACTGTTGGTAGGAATGTAATTGGTACAGACTTTTTTGAAGGAAATTTGGCTGACCCCGTTGAAATATAAAACACTCAAATCTGTTATGCTGATCATTTAATTTCTAGGTTTCTATTCTAGAAAATGATTCACACATGTACAAGGATACTTCAAAAAATTCATGGAAAAAGAAAATTAAAAGATAATATGACTCTTTCCATAAGCTTTTTGAAGATCCCCCATATAAGATGCTTCTATAAATTATAAATGTCTTCAATTTTCCCATATTATCAAAAAATGTTGCAATCTAAATGTCCATTGATAAGGACACCACAGAATAGATTATGGTATAGCCACCTTATAAAATACAACAGTTAAAATGAACAAGGTAGAGCTATTACACAGTGACATGGAAAGATCTCCAAGATATGTTAAATAGGAAAGAAATTTACATAATACATACTGTATATTCCCATTTATAATTAATAATTTTTATAGATCTTTATTCATGTACATAATGATAATTTCTAAAAGGTCAAGAAGTACACGGAACAATCTGATAACTTGTAATTGTGATTACCTCTGGGCAAAGAGTAGGAATAGTGTCATGGGAAGTTTTTGCTTCTGTGATGTATGAATTTGTTAAAAACAAAATATCCATTTATTACTTATATGAGGATAACTAAAAAAAAAGTTTTAATGGCACAATTAAAATTCTAGACCAATTAGGCATTTACCTAATTAGTAAAACTGCTACAGTAGAAACTACAACAGCAGAGTTACTACTAAGTTAGCTCTTTCATCCATTCAACAAATACTTACTGAGCACCTATGTGCTATGCACTTGGGATATATGAGTGAGCACAACAAATTAGCCTGCCTCATGGACATAACTTTCCAGTAGGAGGCAACAGACAAACAGTAAAAATAAGTGGATTATATAGTATGTTTGAAGACTGTACATGCTAGGGAGAAAGAAAAAAACAGGCTAAAGGGGATATAGATTGGAAAGATACAACTTTAATAGATGGTCAGTGCAGGCTGCTGGCAATCATGTTTCCAGGGCTCACAGCCTAAAACCCTGGGGAAATGAAGGGAGCTAGGTCCCTCTAGGT
>NW_007737871.1:24606-26768 GCF_000696425.1 Galeopterus variegatus | reverse complement strand
GGATATATGAGTGAGCACAACAAATTAGCCTGCCTCATGGACATAACTTTCCAGTAGGAGGCAACAGACAAACAGTAAAAATAAGTGGATTATATAGTATGTTTGAAGACTGTACATGCTAGGGAGAAAGAAAAAACAGGCTAAAGGGGATATAGATTGGAAAGATACAACTTTAATAGATGGTCAGTGCAGGCTGCTGGCAATCATGTTTCCAGGGCTCACAGCCTAAAACCCTGGGGAAATGAAGGGAGCTAGGTCCCTCTAGGTGTCCTCTCTCAAGCCATGTTCCATAGCCAGAAGCCACATTCTTTCCTGCAGTAGCCTGTGCTTTGGTTTCATTGTGTCCTTTCTACAACTGCCTGCATCATCAAAATGATCATCCACAGTGATGCGCAAAGTGGACCAGCAGCATCAATCTCACCTGGGAATTTATTAGAAATTCAAATTCTGCAGTCCCACCCCAGACCTATTAAACAAGGAACTCCGGGAGTGGGGCCCAGTAATCTATGTTCTAAAATGCCCTCCAGATGATTCTGGTGCACATTAAAGATTAAGAAGAACTGAATTACAGGATCTACTTTCCCCTTTCCCCGCCCCTCAATGTCCAATCTTGTCCACTTACTAATTCAAAATTTCATATTCCTAATTTCATATTCCTAATCTTGAAAATTGAGCCTGGCCATAGTAGCATGGGAACTGAGGCTACCTGAGTATAAATATAAGCAAACATTTCCCTTTACTTTGCTTTTCCAGGGATTCTCAATTTACTTTCATCCAGACTTTAAGTTACCTGACCTCTGGTCATCGACCAATCTATCATATATGACACAACTGGTACCTGTTCTTCAAGAAATTCCACATTTGGTACATCTACCCTCAAGAAAAGTACCACAAGTCACAGTTTCACTAGGTACAACCATTTCATATCACAGCTATGGTCAGCTGCCACAAAAGATCTCACCAAAGATAAAAATATATTTATAATTAGTCTTATTTTTACAGCTTTGAAATGTAAATTTACTCAGACTTCAGGGAATACTACTTCACAAGAGAAAAAAATAGGTCAAAACATTGCACTACACTATTTCAAAGGACACAAAAATACTTACAGCTTATCATGAAGCAGTTCTCCCAACTTTAATTCTAAAAGAAACAAAGAGAAACATCCTTTAAATAATATCATATTTATATTTAATCATTAATTCTATGAAAAAATGAAAAACATTAGCACCAGAAAAAAATGTGCTCACATTAATTAAAATTTACTTAGGAAATGGTTATTTCTACTCGATTAGTAATATAATGCTTTCTATACAGTATCTAAATATTAAGAGTAGTACAAATCAAGTGGCTTAGGAAAAAAATGAAACTTTTGAGAATTAACAAGTGACCCATCACAGGCCACAATATTCTTTTTTTTTTTTTCCCTTTTTGTCTTTTTTACTGACCGGCAACGGGATCGCAACCCTTGGTGTCGCGCCCGTACCGGGGACCGGCAACGGGATCACAATCCTCGGTGTTGCACCCGCACCGCGCTCAGCCAGTGAGCGGGAACCGGTCTCCACATGGGATCCGAACCCTCAGCGGGAGCGCCGCCGCGCTCCAAAGCGGCGCACTCTCCAGTGCGCCACCAGGCCGGCCCAGGCCACAATATTCTAATCAGAATTACCAACCTCATTTTTAAAAATCACTGGTATATTTTCCCTAAGTAAACTTTTCCATAGAAACCAATTGCTACTTCTCAAGTTGTTCTTAAACCACTTAGTACCAAAATCTAATCTTTTTGTTCCAGGAACAGTGTCAAGACCACTTTTAAAAATTCTATTTAAGTAATGTAAAAAACACTTGAGTGAACAGCTAATCAAAACGGCATTCATTCCCTATAAAGCAGCAGTCCATAACCTTGGCTGCATATTAGAATCAACTGGGAAGCTTTATAAATTCCAATGTCCACACCCAAACCAATTAAATCTAGGGGTGGGACCTATGCAGTAGTTTTAAAGCACTCCTTGTGATTTCAGCGAGCAGGTAAGGTGGGAACCACTGCTATAACTTGTTAACTAGCTTAAATGTTGACGTTCAAACCCTATATGAGGTGTACAGAAGCAGTCTTCAGAACTTTACCCAATCCTTCTAGCTAACCATTAAGTTAAATAAAATTA
>NW_007737871.1:21149-24204 GCF_000696425.1 Galeopterus variegatus | reverse complement strand
AGAAGCAGTCTTCAGAACTTTACCCAATCCTTCTAGCTAACCATTAAGTTAAATAAAATTAATTTTTTAACAGTTCCAGGTACCAAAACAGATAAATGAAAAGCATAAATCTAAATATGACAATACAACAATAAAGCAAAATAGAACATATACCGATAACCTAGCATGTCTGAGAGGTCTACGAACCCAGGAGTCTGTGATATTAAAATTATTTTCATATTAATACTAAAACATTCTTTGTCTTTTTCACTGTGTTGACATTTGCACTGATAATGCAAAAGCAATGGTGAGAAGGGGGAAAAAACAGCAGTGATGAGCACAACTTCTCTTTCTTAGCAGAAATCAAGATACTGGCCCCAAGGCCAAACAGTGTATTCTTCACTTCCATGCTCTAGCAATTAACAGACAAAATTTTTTTTCAGTCTTACTTAAGAATGTCTTTGATGATCACACTCATTAGGAAAACACAAACCAAACTACAATGATACCACCTTACACCCATTAGAATGGCTACTATAAAAAAAATAAAAAATAATAAGTGTTACAAAATGTGGAAAAACTGGAACCCTGTGCACTGCTGGTGGGAATATAAAATAGTATAGCTGCTGTGGAAAATGGCATGGTGGTTCCTTAAAAAATTAAAAATAAAATTACCATATAATCCAGCAATTCCACTTTTGAGCATATAGCAAGAAAAAATTGAAAACTGGGTCTCAGAGATATTTGCACACCCATGTTCACAGCGGCATTATTTACAACGGCTAAAACATGGAAGCACCGCAGGTGCCCATCAATGGATGAATGGGTAAGCAAAATATGGTGTGTGTGTATAGTGGAATACTATTCAGCTTCAAAAAGAAAGAAATTCTGACACATGCTACACATGTGGAAAATCTGATACATGGAAGAACCTTGAGGACATTATGTTAAGGAAAAAAAGCCAGTCACGAAAAGACACTATATACTTCCACTTATATAAGGTAGTCAAAATCACAGACAGACTGTAGAATGGTGGTTGCCAGGGGATGGAAGAACGGGGAAAAGAAGAGTTATTGTTTAATAGGTACAGAGTTTTAGTTTTACAAGATTAAAAGAGTTACAAAGATGGATGGTGGTGACAGTTGCACATTATGAATGTATTAAACACTACTGAACTGTAAACTTAAAAATGGTAAAGAGGTTAAATTTTGTTAGGTGTATGTCAACATAATAAAAAACTTGGAAAAATAATAAAGAATGTCCCTGATAAAGCAGTAATAATTATTAATCTCAGGGCCCGGACCAGGGTGTGGCACATGAGGTACCTACGGTACGAAATGTAGAGGCACTCACTCTCAGTTCCTGCCTTCGTAAGTGTTGTACCACAGGGACCTCTCTCACCCTAGTACCACCCTGGATCAATCTTATTAAATTTCAACCTGAGTAGACATCTTTTCTAACATTATATTTGACAATATGGGAAGCACACATTCTCTCACCCTAGTACCACCCTGGATCAATCTTATTAAATTTCAACCTGAGTAGACATCTTTCCTAACATTATATTTGACACAGGAACATTTCTGTTGCATACCAAAGAAAGATGGTTGTTTCAAGGAAAAGCACTTATACAATTATCACAGAGCAGTTTTACTTGAAAAACAATCGACAAACTGATTATTCAGAATTGAGACTACGGCTTCTTTCTGAAAATAAATGAGTTTGTTGCTTCAAGAAAAACAATTGACAAAGTTTGTTGTTAATGATAAAATTTGAGCTTATAAGTAAAAACTTAAATTTTGGAAAACAGATTTCTGCCACTGTCAGTCTCACAGTTTCTCAATACTTAGAAGACTTTTCTGTATTGGTGGTGATATTAACAAATGTGCTTTTTAATACTGTATAATGAAATGTGTTAATATTTGGAATGTTTGCATAACTCATTGCACCAATATTTTCCAAATGGCAATGCATGTTACAAATCAGGCACGGATCGAAGACCCATTCAAAGTTTAGGAAAGACCAATAGGTTTTAACATAACAGAGCATGAAAAGTCCACTGATATGGTTTCAAATTTCACACTGCAACTATCTTTAAGAAACTACCACCTGTCAAGTTTTTCCTGTAGTATCAGAGAAGAATATCCACCATTATCTGAAAAGATTCCTCTATTTTTCAACTACATATTTGGTGAGGCCAGATTTACTTCATATACTTCAACAAAAACAACATGCAGAAACAGACTGAATTATAGAAGCAGATATGAGAACTCAGTTGCCCTCTACTACGCCAGACAGTAAAGAGCTTTGCAAAAATGTGAAACAACTCCACTCTTCTAACTTATTTTTGGTTTTGGAAAATACATTTATTTTCCATTAAAAAATATGTTATTTATGTTAAACATGCAATTGGGTTATTATTGTTGTTTTTAAGTAAATAAATATTTTTCAAATTTCTCAGCTTTAAATTCTAATATGGCAAATACCAATATAGATATATAACACACAGACAATAACTTTAAAGAATGTAATGGAGTTGTGCTATGGTTCGAATGTCCCCTCCAAAACTCATGTTGAAACTTAATCCCCACTGTGGCAGTATTGAGAGGTAAGGCCTTTCAGAGGTGAGTGCATCACGAGGGCTTTGCCCACATGAAAAGATTAATCCATTCATATTTTAATGGATTAATGGGTTAATGGGTTATCAGGGGAATGAAACTGGTGACTTTATAAGAAGAGAAAGACAGACCCGAGCTAGCACGTTAGCATACTCAGTCCCCTTGCCATGCAATGCCCTGCACCACCTCTGGACACCACAGAGTCCCCACCAGCAAGAAGTCCCTCACCAGATGGAGCCATCTGATCTTGGACTTCCTAGTCTCAAGAACTGTAAGAAATAAATTTAATTTCTTTATAAATTACCCAGTTCCAGGTACTCTGTTATAAGAAACAGAAAAAGGACTAAGACAGGTTCTGAGACCAAAAAGTTTGAGAACTGCTGTAACAATCTATCATATATTTAGGGTAGATTTGGCTACCAAATAGCTTCATCAAACTTAAAAACACTCCACAGATT
>NW_007737871.1:19562-20207 GCF_000696425.1 Galeopterus variegatus | reverse complement strand
TTTTTTTTAAGTTACTTCTATTTTTAAGTTAAAGTCTTAAGCAGGCTTAATTAACAGTGTACAGCTTAAACCACTCAGAGCAAAGGGAAAAATTAGATATAAGAAAAACGTGTCTCAAACCATAGTTGTAATAATTCAAAATTTTTTGGCAATCTTGACAATAAACTGCCTTTTTTATTTCATCCTTACTCTTATACAAGGCATGAAGAGATCTCATATAAGGTATGAATAAATCTGTTGTGAGAGAAAATTTAACTTAATTTTGTAGATTACAGAATTTCATGACATCTTGCTGTAGACATTCCTTCTTATGCCTTAGAAATACACAAATCATAACTTCTGAGTAGAGTTTGGATACGCAGCAGTGCTAAGCACTTAAAGCACAAGATCATTTTCCTGAAGAAATGTAGGACACAGAAAAACATGCACACAGGCAACAATGCAAATATATTTCACCATCTCATAAATGAGATCATTTATAAACTGTTACAGATTTTTACACATAGCATTTTAAATAATGGCTAAGTTCCCAGCTAGGGTTCCTATGAAGGCCCTATTTAATCTACGATACAGCTGAAATCCAATACCATTAGTGTTATTTAAACAGAACAATTAAAGTTCACTCCTGGGTAAAGGTGGCCAATT
>NW_007737871.1:16350-17803 GCF_000696425.1 Galeopterus variegatus | reverse complement strand
TTTTTCTTAATTGACCTGTAATAATTGTATATATTTATGAAGTACAATATGATATTGGGTTCATTTATAGTGTGTGCAATGATCATATCAGGGTGTTTAGCACATTCACCACCTTAAACATTTGTCACCTCTTTGTATTGAGAACATTCAACATTCTCTCAACTAGCTAACTGAAGTTATACAGTAATTTGTTGTTGGCTGTAGTCTCCCTATATTGCTATAGAACACTAAATCTTATTCTTCCTCTCTCTCTACAATTTTGTATCCATTGACCAAAAATAGGATACTTTGGGGGGGAAAAGAAAAGGAACATTCAGAGAAAAAAAAACTTATAAATTAAAAACATTACAGCAGAAAGGAAAAATTCAATAGAAGGTTTGGAAGATGAAGTTGAAGAAAAAGAAAAAAAGCAGAGGACCAGCTTAGGAGACTCAATATTCAAATAACAGACACTCCAAAGGAGAATATAGAAAAAACAAAGAGGAAATCAAATAATTCAAGAGGGTTTCCCAGAACTGACAGGGCTCTAGAGTCACCAACAAGGCAAACCAACTGTGGAAGATCTGGACACGTGAGACAAACAGAAGATCCTAAAAAGTTACATATGAAAGCTCAGGAATCAGNAGTCAGATTTCCCAGAGCCCTGCACAAATTTACAAAGCAGGATAAACACACACACACACACCCCGCCCCACACACACCCTGGGTAACCCTGAAGACTTTAGTTACAGAAGGTAAAACAAAAAGTCTCCAGGACACCAGGTAATCTGAAGGCCAGGGTACAGTCCTGGAAAGAGGGTATGTGAAAATCCCAGATCTCTTCCCCACTTAACTGTTAAATCATGGGCAGTCAAGTCAGAATTTCAACCTCAAGTCAGAAGATTAGATAAGTCTTCTTTAAGGAATATAATCTTTGCAAGAGGAAGGAACTAAATAACTGACATCAGAGGTTCTCCAACACAAAAGCCAAGTCAGATCACCCAACACTGACGTTCACAGTCACCAAGTTATCACTCAGAAATTCTGAGCTTCCACTTGGCTTTTTAGTCCCCAACGCTCAGACAACAAAGGATTCTTAGATATCTGAGTAATTACCTAATGCAAAAGACAGAAACTACAGGAAACAAACTAAAAACATAAGTTGGAAGAAACACACCATGAGGGAAACAAAAATTCAAAAGAACTATTATTATCCCTAAAGAGATAAAACAGTGTGGCCCTGAAACAATACTTTTTTTTTTTCCTTAGCTCCTGAAATTTTTTTTATTGTGGTAAAACATACATAATATATATACTGTAATAATTTCCATTTTAAGTATTTTTAAGCATACAATTGTGTGAAATTAATTACATTCACAATGCTGTGTAACCACTACCTCTATTTCCAAAACTTTTTCACCATCCTAAACATAAACTCTGTACCTAGTAAGCAATAACTTCTTACTATTCCCCC
>NW_007737871.1:14135-14657 GCF_000696425.1 Galeopterus variegatus | reverse complement strand
TCTGGACACGTGAGACAAACAGAAGATCCTAAAAAGTTACATATGAAAGCTCAGGAATCAGAATGTCATCAGAGTTTTTGTTTTTGTTTTCCCTCATCAGACTTCTTAATAGCAACACTGGAGCAACAAATCAATGGACAATGTCTTCAAAATTCTCAAAGGTACCCAGCTGTAGTATCGATCAACTGGAAGAGTAGAATAAAGACATTTCCAGACATTTGGAGCCTTAAAAAACTGTATATCGTGCACTTTACTCAAGAAGATAACAAACATGTCCAATCATAACAAGGAAGAAAAGTTGAGACTCCAGGCTGATGATGAAAGGAAGATCTGAGAATGAAATTGCCCACCAGGTACAAAAGGCAAGAAATCCAGACTGGGATTAAGTAAGGATGCAGGAGAAATTTCTTTAAAGAGATGAAACTGATAGGGTGTTTCATGAGTCTGAATGTCTTAAGGAAATTTAGACAACTGGTAGAGTCTGAAGTAGAATTAATAAGTACATAGATTTTAGGTAAAAAA
>NW_007737871.1:11807-12762 GCF_000696425.1 Galeopterus variegatus | reverse complement strand
CCCCCCCCCCCCCCCCCCGAAATGTCTGGAGACATTTGCAAATGTCCCTTGAGATGCAAAATCACCCCCAGTTGTGAACCACTGATCTAAAGTGACCCACAAATGCAGTGACCACCCCACCCATGTCCCACCACTGAAAACATCCTTGATGGCATGGAACAAGGAAAACATAATTTTCACTTCCAAAAACAAAATCATTTTAAAAAATAGTTTAAAGGCTGCCCAGATCTTTTACCAGGACAATTTCTGTCCATCCTTTTCATCTTAGAATAAAGTGTTAAACAGCAAATTCCTAGAACAATGATTCTCAAACTAGATTCATGGACTGGGAAGGGGGGGACAAAGATGTCCATGAAAGTTTTACCAAGAATCTACACTTTTTCTACAATAATTTTTAAATGCTATGTAATCAGTTCAATGATAATCTTTAAAAAAGATTACAGAAGCATATCCCAGAACACCTGGATGATAGCATTATAATCAAGTATTGCCACAATTTCAGTGCTCATGCTTGCATTCACAATTATGCTGGTTTGGGCAATCACCCAAAATGACAGCATTTAATGTAATGCAATGGTTCTCAAACTCCTTTAGTCCCAGATCAAATATTCTCCAGTTTGAAGTAACGTGGCATAAAAACATTCATTCTTAAAACAAACATACAGTATACTGACCACCTACAAAAGTTCCGTGTGAGAGAAGATAGAACAGAAAGAAAGAGAAACAAGGAGTTTAATTATCCCAGATTTTAGAAGAGAAAAGAGAAAGCAATAAATGTAATTTCCCTAACGTACGAGACGAGCTGAAGAAATCGGATGGATAAGGGGGCCCTTAAACAATGGTACACGTAATAAAGACTGACTAAGGAGGAATGAAATAAGCCATCAAAGATAGAAGAAAATGGAATGAGAGGATGAGCCCCATCCTCCTAGACTAGAGCACCAAAAGAACGTAA
>NW_007737871.1:9985-11628 GCF_000696425.1 Galeopterus variegatus | reverse complement strand
AAGAAAATGGAATGAGAGGATGAGCCCCATCCTCCTAGACTAGAGCACCAAAAGAACGTAAATAAAAATAGCAGACCCTGGAACACTTTTGGGCTCTAGATACCTGCTGGTGTCATCATCCCTAGAGAGGACGTAGACTATCAACAGTGTGATAAAAGGGAATCTGGTAGGCGGAATAAGGAGGAATGTATGTTACATGATCACTTAAGTGAAATTCTACGTTGTGGTTTTATAATTCAAAAAGCATCTAAATATAGAAAACCAAATGGAATATAAAGGTCAGAGACTTTTTACAGGTAGCAAAATGAGATGATTTAAATTAGGCAAGGTTTCCTAGAGAACAAAAGCCTAAAGGTATTTTTACGATAATCACATATTACTTTGAGAAGGGGAAACAATTATTAACACCACAAGCTTAAGAGCTGCCAATAGTCAATAATCCTAAATCTATATGTAAAGAAAGATTAATTCTATACCAACTTTTTAGTTCCAAGAAGTATACCTTATATTTGTGCCACTTAAGACAGTGCAAGAGCTAATTATAGAAGAGTTAATAGGATGGTATGATGCTGGCAACAAAATGACATGCCACCCCCTCTCAATCCACACCAAGGCAGGGATTAAACCTTATCTTCTATTCAAGGTTCCTTCCACAAAGAAACTAATTTATGATATAACATGAAACCAAGCCAAAACATCTCTCCCCAACACTATCCTAAAACTGCTTTCTTGAATTTAATTCTTCTTACAACCCCCAAAAGTACAAGATATATATATATATATGAAAACAAGCAGTGATACTAAAATTAGAGGACCTATAAAGTTATATTTAGTCGAGACTAACTTCTGCAGACCTGTGGTCTTCAAACTGTGGAACGCACAACCCTGGGAGCTGTTCAGGCCATCGTGTCTCAGGGCACTCAAAGAAACAGGACAAAAAATAGCACAGCTGCCTAGCACTGTCAATTTTCCATGACAATTTGGAAGAAAAAGACCTTTAACATAAATGGAAATATGGTGCAAAATGCAACCTTTTCCATAAATTTCTAAGATAAAACAGTGAATCATAAAGATACCTTGTGCTTACAAACGAGCTGCTTTGAACTCCACCCAGTTGGGAAGATTTGGGAAGATTTGGGAAGAGGAGATTGAGTAGTGTATTTGCTCACTCTCCTCTGTTATCACCGATGGAAATGTTTAAGGGACAAATCATGTCTCATGTTCCTTTTACCACTTCAGCATTCACCAATCGAGCCACGCGAACTTTCTTTGTCCTCATGTGTAACCCTTGTATTCCATTCTATAACTATCCTAGCCCAAGGTCCTAACACCTCAACCTGGGCTGAGTATAAAAGTTTGCTCTCTCCATCCCAATCCATCATAAATTATGCTGGTAGATTAACCTTTCTTCACACCCCTTCAACACTGAATTACACAGATACCATGAGTAACTACAGCTACCATCATTGAGTGTCTACTACAGACCAAGTTCTTTATATCCACTATCTCATTTAATACCCAAAATTCTATAAAACAGAAGCTCTACTTTACAAAGGAGAAAACTAAGACTCAGATGAATTATACTATCCAAGGTAACTGAACTAATAAATTGCAGAGTTGGGGACTTCAGCCCATGTCTGACT
>NW_007737871.1:7957-9462 GCF_000696425.1 Galeopterus variegatus | reverse complement strand
TTCTTCACACCCCTTCAACACTGAATTACACAGATACCATGAGTAACTACAGCTACCATCACTGAGTGTCTACTACAGACCAAGTTCTTTATATCCACTATCTCATTTAATACCCAAAATTCTATAAAACAGAAGCTCTACTTTACAAAGGAGAAAACTAAGACTCAGATGAATTATACTATCCAAGGTAACTGAACTAATAAATTGCAGAGTTGGGGACTTCAGCCCATGTCTGACTCAAAAGCTTACTGTGTTATTTACTGAAAAGCTCCTCTTTCCAAGTCACTGTACTAAACATCAAGGGGAACACACTTTCACTTTTACCCTCAAAACCTTTAAAGACCTCCCACCACCCATAAAACAAGCTCAAACTAAAAAAAGAAAAAACCAAAAACACCACAATGGTACTGAAGTCCCTCTACCTCTATAATTCCCAGCACTGAAAACTGTTTTGTAGCCAAGCAGAATTATTCACTGTCTCCCCAACATAAAACTTTCACTAACTCTGGCTCACATGGTTCATCTCAGTCTAGAATAATTTCCTCACCTTCACTTACAGAAACTCGACCTCTCCCTTAGGGTCCAACTCAAGCCATATATCCTTCATAAAACCTTCCCCATTTATGTTGGTAATGAAAGCCCCCTAATATAGGTCACTTAAAATCACTGCAAGATGATAGGTATGATCCATTTAATAGCCTAAGATCTCCGAACACAAAAACTACCCTGTAACTTACACTTCTGTTTCTCTCTCTTCGATAGACGTACATGGGCAATCAACCAACTTCCAGTCTAATGTTCTTTCCACTATCTCACTGAGGAATACTTTAATTGGAGATGCATTTCAAAACAGTCAAAGGGTAGGCACATGATTTATTATTTTGCTTATACTCAGCTGGCTCCCTTTCCACCTGCAGCTGCTCCAAATTTTTACTCCTCTCCTTCAGAGCACTATTCAAACATACCCACCTCACTATCACAAAAAGGCCTAAGCTTCCTGGGAAAATAGGAGCCACTAGGTGTGAATTCCTCCGCCCCTCCTCGCCAGCGACTTAAGAAATGTACCTGTATCTTCACCATCCTAACCTCATCTCTTCCTGTCTCAGTATGTGCCTATGTTGTTCCCCAAGTTACTTTCTCTACCATGTTCTTGATCCCATCCTCTCTTTAAACTTTAAGCTCTCACTTTGTTATTTTTCCTTTCTCTTATCTTCAGTCTCACCCTAAGGCTCTTTCCCCAATCATTTATTCTCAAACATCTATTGAACTTACTATGCGCCTAACACTGTTCCGTGTGCTAGGATTACAAACATATCTCTGCCCTGACAGAGCTTATATTCCAAGCAGTGACGCTAACAATAAACAAGAGGTTGAAAATGGAAAATGATGGTTTCTGACACAGATAAGTGTCATGAAGAAAATACAATAGAATGATTCAACTGAAGTGGAGCTGGAGAGAAGTGCATAAGGGGAGCGAATCTGCTTAGAGTGGTTGTTTTGAGGTC
>NW_007737871.1:5276-6737 GCF_000696425.1 Galeopterus variegatus | reverse complement strand
TATATACTGGCTTTAAACAAAAGCTAAAATTAGAGAGTGGGACTAAGTGTAGTTAACAAACATGATAAACCACACTTACCTGTTGATTTCATTAAATGAAGTAAGTTTAGAAATCATAAACGTGATTTTATTTTACCCTTTCCCAGATTTTGAACTTGTAATCCAAAAATTCAATCTCACCTCGACAAGCGTCTTCAAAATCTTGGGTTATGTCCACCCAGCTTGTATTGCTTTTTTCCATTTTTTCTGGCATACTGAGCTCCCATCCTGAATCATCATCATCTACAGAAGCTTTCATAACCATTATGCCTGTAAAATTAATACTGGTAAAAAGAGACGATGTAGCTCTCAAGGCAGGAGTATTTGCAAATATGTGTGTTTAAATATCGGATGAAAGTCTTATTAAACTCTTTAAGCAGAACTCCTCTGAATCTGAGGACATGACTGCACAAAATTAGAACGCAATTAAATCGCACGTGAATGAACACTACTGCTGCTCATTTACTAAAAGCCCACCACCTACTAAGGCTCATAGTTTGCTTCTCCACTATTTAAGAAAAATCACAAACCATCCCACCACTAGCCCCAAAAGAACCAACTCCAGCGCCTCCAACTTTCAATACTGGCCACAAATGACCAAGGCACTACTCAGGGCCCCCCTCGCAGCCCAGGACACCGTGCGGCAACTACTCAAACCCAGACAGCCCTTCACCTGGCCGGAGCTCGCTGGGCCAACCTCTCCCGGGCCGGAGCAGGACCCGGGCACAGCCTCACCGGGGTCACGGGGTGCGGGCGCGCACCGCAGGTCCGTCCCTCCAGACCCTGAGCGGGGGCGCACCTGAGGCGGCGACCCGCTCCACGTCCNGTGGAGCTGGAGAGAAGTGCATAAGGGGAGCGAATCTGCTTAGAGTGGTTGTTTTGAGGTCACCACCAAGGAGGTAACATTTAAGTGGTCAAGAAGGGGCCAGCTATGTGAAGGTCAGGGGAAAACAATTTAACACAGAGAAAACAAAATATGCCAAGGCCCTGAGGGAACCACCTTGTTGTGTTTAATGAGGAGATAAAAAGGACCTTGTGACTGGAACATAATGAGCCTCAAGGGCCCTGGTACAAATATGAAGACTGAGTGGTAGGCAGGGACCAGATCTAGTAAGCCGTGAGGATGGACTTCGGATTTTATTCTACCTGCAACAGGAAGCCACTGGACAATCTTAAGAAGCGAATGATGTGATCTGATCATTTTCAAGCCTCAAATATACAAAAATACTACCTTCTTAGATTAACATAATAAGTGTTTCCAGTTAAAAATTATTGTTATGTACTCTCTAACCTGTTACTTAAAGTTAGAAAATTTTAATAGAAAAAATTACCTCAATATCTGTATTTAATGTTATATCAAATATATACTGGCTTTAAACAAAAGCTAAAATTAGAGAGTGGGACTAAGTGTAGTTAACAAAC
>NW_007737871.1:2712-3262 GCF_000696425.1 Galeopterus variegatus | reverse complement strand
TATCCACACAAGGCTGCACATTAATGTTCATAGCAGCTTTATTTTTAATAATCAAAAACTGGGAACAACCAAAATATCCATCGACCAGTAAATGCATAAACAACTTGTAGCACATCCATGTAATCAATGCTAATTATCAGCAAAAGGGATGAACTACTTGACATACAACAACAGGAATGAACTTCAAAAATACATCAAGCAAAAGAAGCCAAAGTCAAAAGAGTATGATTTCACTTACATGAAACTAAAAAAGACAAATTTTATCTGTAGTGATAGAAAACAAATCAGTGGCTGCTCAAGGGTCAAGGAAGGATGAACTTAGATAGGGCTTGGAGATTTGAGGGCATGAAAATATTCTGTATCTTGATTACGGTGGTGGTTATGTGGGTGAATACATTTGTAAAAATACATTGAAGCATACACTTAAAGTGTGTGCATTTTATTGTCTGTAAATCAAACCTCAATAAAGTATATATATATATATTTTTTTTCATTTAAAAACATCACTTCTTTATTTCAAAGGAAAGATAAAAGACCCTCCCAACCCTTT
>NW_007737871.1:0-824 GCF_000696425.1 Galeopterus variegatus | reverse complement strand
CTATATCGCTCCTCCTGTAAGGTCTGCATTATTAAGGAATAGTCCCTTTGATAATGTTCCTTGAGGGTCTCAAAGGATTCCTCTAGTCTTGCCTGGGTTTCCCGAATCTCCTGGATCTCATGTAGTAATGCATCAAATCCTGAGCTCTGCATGTCCAGGGTGTTTGTTTTGGAGCTGGATGCTCCTACAGCGATACCCCCAGTGGTGCTGTTGGCTCCCACTGAGCCTGAAGTGGCACTAGAACAATCTTCCTCACTACCATACTTTGGGCTTGACTGAAAGTTGTAAATCACCCCCAAAGCCTTCCCCCCATCATCCACTTGGCCTTCCTCTAAAGAGTCCTTCAGGTTAGGGATATTGTCTGCACTGCCAAATTTGTTCCGAATCAGTGAGGCAATCTCTCTGGGCTTTGAGACCACAGCCCCTGCTGCTGAGTGGGTGGCTTGGGAGAAGCTGGAAAGTCCACCTTTGACACTATCCACCACACCTTCACTGAAGCCAGTCACCTTTGCTCCCACATCCTTCAGACCCTGGTGCATGTCCCTGAAGACATCTTTTGGCTGCCGGGGGATCCCATTCTGCTCCACCTCTCGGAGCTTCCTGTGGTAGTGCTCAAGCTTCTTTTGTAGCTGGAGGATGGTCTGGGCAGATTTCTGGTTCTTCTTCTCAAATACCTGCTTGATGCGGGCTGCCTGCTGCTTATCTGCACTGTTGGCAAGCTTCAAGTACTCAGCAACGTTGTCGTCCCGGGCTGTTTGTGCAATCTTGATCTGTTCTGTGAGCTTCAGGATTTTCTGCTGCAGGTGAGTAATGGCAGCCTTTGT
>NW_007737870.1:35620-49178 GCF_000696425.1 Galeopterus variegatus | reverse complement strand
ATGTTGTGCCACTTGACAGGATGGAGACTTAGCAGGATAAGGCTTGGGGTCCCGGTATCACCAGAGTTCCCTGACAAGCCTGGATTAGGAACCTTCACTGCTCAGGGCCCAAGTGATGAGGACACGTCAGTCAGGAGTGAGGGATTCACAACTTGGACCTGAACTTTTTTAAAGAAGGTGGACAAAATAGGGCCTAGAGAACAGTTATGAACAAGTGACAGGGATTGAAATCAGGATTCATGGGGGAAACTCTTTTGCATGAAAAAAAAAAAGTTGTTAGCTGTCTTTGAATAAATTAAGAATAATTATAACAGTTATGAACAAGTGACAGGGATTGAAATCAGGATTCATGGGGGAAACTCTTTTGCATGCAAAAAAAAAGTTGTTAGCTGTCTTTGAATAAATTAAGAATAATTACCAATACATAATTAACAGTATTGCTCATTCCCTACACACAAGATAGAAACAAGAAGAAATGAGTTTGAATTGCAACAGTGAAGTTTGGTCATATTGAAAGTAGAATTTATTGACCGGAAGAGAGATTGAGCACAGGGAAAAATCCAGGTTCTTAAAACATCAAGTGAAGCTGTGTCTGCCTGACAGCAAAACATCTGGTGATAGTGAAAATTTCATCCAGCTGACTGTTAAAAGTCATGTGGATAAAACATCTGGATGATAACTGGGCTTTTTAACGGATTAATTGAACTGAGTACATGTTTTGTGGCTTTTGGGAAATTTCAGCTAAATAATGAAAGCAAAGGAGTCATATTCTATCTTACGCTGTTTTGGAGTAATTTATGTTATATAATTAGAATAACAATCTCCATTTGACAGTGGACTCATTCCTCTGGGCTCATATAGCAGACAGAGCTCCACCTAATTAGTCAAGTAGTCTTTCCAGTGAGATTATAGTGAGATTTACTAACTTACTCAATGTCTTGACTCCCTGGTGAATCACTGCTATCACCTGTAAACCAAGTTGCCCAAGAGGTTGTGGAAACCCTAAACAATAGTTTTTTAGAACTGAGATTGAAGGTATTGATAATTCTCATACTTCAAACTTGTTGCCTTCTTGGATTCAGGCAAGAAAGGTCTTCACGGACTAATGTTTTAGGGCCTGTGAAAACTAAGATGAAGTGAAATTGGAGGACTATCACGTATTCAAAAGCTATTTTCCCAGAAAGCTAGTCACCAAATGATTAAGTCAATGGTTTTCCAAGTGTGTTCCCAGGACCCGTATCAGCATCACCTGGGAACTCATTGGAAATGCAAAAATTTGGGGTCCCACCCAAGACTCAATCAGAAACTCTGGTGGGTAGGGCTCTGCAATCTGTGTTTTAACAGATTAATCTGGGTTATTCTGATCCAGACTAAGGCTTGACATCCTCTAGATTAGAGGGACATTTTGTAATTATTCCCAGCTGAGCCCCACCTGGATTTCAGCATCTGACTGCTTGTGTAACTGGTGATCCTTACGGGTTCTCTCTCCATGAACTGAGATGCGCAAGAGTTTCAGGTTTTCAAGATGACTGAAATGGACATGGAAGATGGGAGTGTGGCAAGATGTGTAAATATTAAGCATTATGGTGTGCATTCAATATCAATTGATTGAAAAATAAAATAGAAGCTTTACACATAATGAAATCCACAAGTATTTGTTGATTATTTGATTCAGCCTAATCTTTTGGCCTGATGAATTGGTTTTGATCCCCAATGGAGTGGGATAGGCCAGAAGCTAAAATATGTATGTTCATTAAAACAAAACAAAATGAAATTAAACAAGCAAAAAACCTGTATTGAGACTTGGAACATAAGCAGCTGCTTCAGAGCCTAGGAAGCAAAGTAGAGCTCAGCTCTTAGGTGTTCTTCCCTATATCCACTGCAGACCACAGAGAAGTCTGGGAACTCCAAGGGCTCAGGGCAGCTCCCACAGGAAGCTGACTGTGCCAGCTGGAGAGTGTTCTCTGACAGAACAGCAGTGGTAGAAATAATGGTAAGAACCCCAGAGAGACTTAGAGAGGAACTAAATGACTGCAGCTGCTGTGATTTAAATATCAGTTTGACCTTATCCATAGGTTGATAAGGTCTGGGATAATTGGGTTACAATAAATATAGTATAAAATAACACTGAGCTAACCAGGAGAAATGAAAAAGCATGTTACCTATGTTCTGTTCAGAGTGCTACAGACCGAGTAATTTAAAGCTTTGGCAAGCCTGATCTAGAAGCTTTCAGATTCAAAGCACTATAGTATTGTCAGGTCCAATAGCTAGCTATCTGTTGAAGTCAATGGTTTGGGAATTATACACCCCTAGAAAAATCAATTCCTATAAAGTTTTTTAAATGGAGAAAGTTGCAGTATCTTCTATATGATCACTAGAATAGAGAACATTGAAACAGAGGCTTCAGGTCTATCTTGAACCAGTGGCCAATATGTATTTATTGCTTGTTTTATGCAAGTCATCAGTTCATCCCAGAAATATTTGCTGAGTACCCACTACGTATCAGCAATTGTGCTGGACACTTCTAGTCATTAGGATCAGATAGACTGGATCAGGCGCTCTAGAACCCAGAGCCACATGTGGCGATTTATATTCAATTCCTTGGCCACACTTGCCCCATTTCAAGTGCTCAATAGCTACACGCAGCTAGGGGCTACCATGTGGGACAGCACAGACACAGGGATCCTACAATAGAAGGTCCTGCCCAAGTCTTAGTGCTGGGCTTTTTCTTTCCTGCTTCTGCCTCCCCCAGGGTAGCAGAGCTCTTGCCCTCACATGTGGGACAGCACAGACACAGGGATCCTACAATAGAAGGTCCTGCCCAAGTCTTAGTGCTAGGCTTTTTCTTTCCTGCTTCTGCCTCCCCCAGGGTAGCAGAGCTCTTGCCCTCGTTGAGGGTTGGTGTTACCATGAGTGTCCTGGGTCACGGTATTAGCAGCAGCTGTCTGCATGGATCCTTTTGAGTATTTTTCAGAAAAATCTTGAGGCAGACGCAGGCTTCCTTTGGCTGACTGGACCGTGGATAACATGCAGACTTCTAGAAGACCACATTCTGCTTTCAATTCCAGTGTTATCATATAAACTTGGCTATAAAACTCTCAGACTTTCCCTTTTCATTTTAAAAAATCTGTGTTGGAAGTTAAAAAAACACACACGCACACCTGGAACACTGACGGACCGTGGATAACATGCAGACTTCTAGAAGACCACATTCTGCTTTCAATTCCAGTGTTATCGTATAAACTTGGCTATAAAACTCTCAGACTTTCCCTTTTCATTTTCAAAAATCTGTGTTGGAAGTTAAAAAAACACACACGCACACCTGGAACATTGAGAGTTTCTTACTTTTCTCTTACTTCCATTTCTTTACTTGAGGCAACATGGATGCCTCAGCCTGAGAGGGAAAAAGTCACTTACAAGGACAAGAAGAAAAAAAAAGCACAAAGATTAATATTTCAAGATATTATCTTGTTACATAGAAATAGTAGAAAACATGGTTCTTGCCTGCAAGCTTCCTATATAACTGGGAAAACATGAAAAATAGGGAAATTCATGAAAAGTTAATCACTGTAAAGAGGAAAGTAACAATATCGAACAGAAATGAAGGAGGTGTCACTTGGCTCTGCATGATTTATAGCCAAGGGCTGGTATAGACCCAAGTGTGGCTTTTCACAGAAAAGTGAGGTCTGAGCTGCATCGAATTAGATGGATAGAGGGGAGGCGAGGCAGAATTTCAGGTGGGGAAACATGATGAGCAGAAGCGTGGATGTGGAGCGCAAGTGTTGTTTAAGGTACAGAGAGTTTGACTGTCACGCGGGGTGGTAGGAACTAAAGGCCAAAAGAGTAGGCTGAGGAAATACCATGGAAGACCTTGCATGTCAAGCTGGAGAGTTCATCATCCTATAGAGGGAAGGGGGGTGTCATCGGATGATTTGAAAAGGGAAGTGACATAGCTAAAGCAGTTTTATGATAATAAATCTAACATTGACTCGTAGCAGCAGTATTTGGATATTTGGATATTCTGAAGCCAAAGCAGGCTGGAGACAGGAGACTGGGTAGATCACAGGGGCGCAGGCACGAAGTGACACAGGCCTGGAACAGGGTGGACAGTGACGAGCATGAGTAGCATGTGAAAGGAAAGATCAACATGGCTTGGATTCTTCAGTGCTGAGGGAGAGAGAAGTCAAATATACTATTAACTTGGGCAAATTACTTAGCATCTGTAAAATGGTGGTAATAGCTATGTTTTACAGGTTTGCCATATGAATTAATAAGAAGACCTTTGTAAAATACAAGAAGTCTCCAGCATACAAATGTAACTTAATCCATTGTTTGGAACTCAGATGGCCTAGAGCTGCCCTCCCCATTCCAGCAGTCAGAGCCCTGGAAAGCAGACCCAGCTGGAAGGCAAGACATATGAACCTCCTTCCTCGTGGTCCTGGAGACGCTGTGCTGGCTGGACAGACCCGCAATGCTCATCACTTCTTGCTCTCACAGGGCTTATGTCCTCTTAGTCCCATCCTCAGATGGTCTCAGGCCAGAAACCACTGGAATACAATAGAGCTTGCTGGGACCTCCGCTGTATTTTCAAGCACATGCTAGGTTTCAGGTCTCTCTTAAAGATTTCTGAGGCCCCTCCCATAACAAATAAGGGACCACAGATCAAAATCCTAATGTGCTTGTATTTTTAATTGTCCCAAACATCTAGTTTCATTTTATAAACCACCTCATCATCTGCTTTCCCTCTATTTCTAGTAATTCCTAATAAAACAGTGCTTAATTTCCACATATTCCACAAACCTTCATTTAATATAATATTGCTGCATATGCCATAGATTTACAGCAAAAAATTTAAAAAAGGTGCTATTACAATGCTACAAATCATTTTTTAAGAAAAGGAAAAAAAGAAAAAATGAGTAGGAAATTATTTTTTTCTATTTGTTTTAAATACTTGTGCTTAGAGAAAAAAATCAGTCAAATTAGTAGAGGATAAAGAGGCAGGTGGAGATTTCTGTAAAAAGTTGTGAAGGAATTCTTCTGAGCACTTTAGAGTGCTAGAAATGGAAGGTCCTGAACCTTTATTATGTTTACCTTCAAATCTCTGCCTCTCCTTTTTACTTGAAACAGATACACATATTCAGGCTGTGAGGATGTAGGTATGTGTGTACACATATGCACACGTATACACACACATGAATGTATACACTCATAGAAGAAACACAGGAAGGGAAAGAAAGGATAATATAGCAAAAGAGAAAAATATTTTTCTGATAACTAGAAGGAGGAAAGAAGTTTTTAAAATGTGTGTATAAAAGGGAATAAATTGATCTGTGAATAACAAAAACAAAAGGGAACAAGACAAGAAGATCGGGACATAAATCCATCACCAAGAGATGTTTCCCATCCTGCACAGTTTGGTGGTGGCCTAATAAATGAGACCCAAATGCTGGGCAGTTCAGCTGTTCAATGGCAAGAGGAAAAACTGTCCAATAGTGATGTGAATGTTCAAAGTCTAAGTTGGTAACTTGGAGAGTGTCTCTATTTTGGAACCTAAAGAAGAGTCAACACAAATTGTTCCATCAGATTTTAAATAATTGGTGCCTTTCCACCCTCTTCCAGGAACCCAGTGCCTCTTACTGCCCTGGCTGGATAGAAAGTGCCACTAAGGTACCCACGAGAGTAGCACTCCCAGACATACACTTATTGCCCTGGGCCCATCAAAATATTCCTGTCTGCTGTCCTCTAATTTCATAACACTCTTCTAAGTGATCGTTTGATAAGCATAATCACACAAATGGGAATAGAAATACTCATGAGTTAATCTGCAGGAGCACTTATATTTAAAGATGATTTTCTAAAAATAATCATTTAGGCTCCAAAGGTGTCTTGGCCAAGTTGACAGGTGAGTAGGGAAGAGAAGCTAGGATAGGGGAGTTCTCCTGGCACAGCTTCTTACATGACACAACGTGGTGTCTGAATCAGCCAGAATAGGGGAGGCAGGGAGGAAAATTTCCCTTTCTCTGTACAGACCATTGCCAGGGGGCATGGCTGAGAGACGTTCAGGAATCTGGGGCTATTTTGCCCTTTTTCAATTTAATTCTCAGAGAATCCAATCAACACTGCTTGCAGCTCCTGAACTGGGTAACTAACTGTCCCGTTTGCCCAGGACTGAGAGGCTCCTGGCACATGGAACTTTCAATATTAAAAATAGGAGAATCCTGGGGAAACTCAGAAAGTTGGTCACCCTAATATTCCTTCCCAACTAGGCCCTGCTTTGAGTGAGAAAATACCAGGAAAGGGTACCAATCTACCATCTGTACCTGGCCAGCTCCTTAGCAAGGAAGTAGTATATAGATATATATACATAATAGTGTAGGAAGTAGTGTATATATATGTGTGGCTAAACACATACACACACACTCACACACACTATCGAGTCTTTACTATTTCCCATTGTCCCCTCCCCAACCCCCAGTCATTTCTGTAGTAACATCAAAGTCAAGTTCTTTTATGTAGTAGCATCAGCCCAAGTTAAACATGCCAGTCAGAGATTATAGAAGGCTACAAACACATCCCATACATTTCATAGTGAAGAATCTATGGGCCTTGCAAGTTCCAAGTCTCTGTGGCTCATTATAGCACTAATAGTCTGGGTTTATAAAGTACAAGGCTGGCCCTAGGCAAAATTATAATGGACCTATTTTAGGGGTCCCAAGCCCATCACTTTCTTCTCTCAAACAGAACCAGAGTGCTTTCCACCCCTCCTTCCTCATAGTGAAACCTGTTCCCAAGGAACTAACTAATACCAGCAATTTACTCATTAGTGTGAATGAAGTGGTATCTCCCCCAGGCTGATTTAAATGGTTAAGTCTTATCTTTAATTATATTCTTTCATTCCTTCTGCTAATAAATATTCGCTGAAAGCCTCCAGTGACTAAGGTGGGAATACAGTAAGTGAAAGTGACACAGGGCCTGCCACCAAGGAACTTACAATATGTGGCCTCACGAATTGCAAGCATCAGCTGGCCAGTAGGAAAGGAGTGTTTGGGGTGAGAATGGCTTTCCTGACACCCCTGAAATAGGAGCTCCTCGGCCGGCACTGACAGAGGTGGTTGCATGAGGCTGAGACAGTCATGAATGCCCTGTAGGAATTAATTTGGATATGAAAGCTGAAAGTCTCAGTCTTGTCTTACCCTCTATTACATTTGTTCCAAATTGAAGGGTGATGTTAAGAGCAAAGGAGGAGGGAGATTAGAGAAGTGGTCCCACAGAAGTCTGGACCAGGAATAAATCTAAAAAGGAGGAAATTTAAAACATAGAAATGTAAAATCCTGATTTGGGTCCAAAAAGTCATTTGATTGCAAAGGCCATATTAAAATCCCCCAAAGGAAAACATTGTATGTACAATGATAGAACAGCCTCCACATCTGAGACAGGGAGTGGTTGGGTAAATATATTACATCTTCCGATGGAACTTAATGCGGCTATTTTAAAGTACAGTTATAAAAGATAACGTAGTAGCTTGGGGAAATGTTAAGGTGTTACACTTTAAAGTCAGGATATGAAAAGTTATCTAGGTTATGATGAAATCTGTATAAAATTTATATAAGCATATGAGCGAGAAAAAACAAAGACAATGGAAACTTGCTGATGTCAGAGTAGTAAGGTTCTGGGTCACTGATTTCATTTTTATCTCCCTTTTAATAATACTGTTTGTGCAACAAATGAACATTATAATAATTCAATTGGACAGGTAAGGGTGGGGGGAAACGCTTGTTTACAAAGAACCTGGGGATTTGGTTGACTACAAGCTCAGAATAAGCCAAATGACAGTGTTATGTGACTACTTTTTAAAAAAACTGATGCAATCAGACTTCATCAATGGACATAATCCAGATCCAATAAAAATAAAATTCCCAACATACTGTGCACTAACCTAACCACATCTGGAACGCTTTGTTTAGCCCTGGGTGACCCATTTTGGGGGGTACAGATGAACTAGAAAACAGTAAGAGAAGAACAAATAGAAGATTTGGAAAGATCTGAAAATAATAGTAAATGATAAATGCTTGAAGAAATTTTGGAATTTTAATTTAGAGAAAAAACGACTCAGGGTGAGTACATCTGTAGGATTGTTACATGAAAATTGTATTCAGTTTCTGTAAATTTAGAGGGCAGAATTAGAATCAAAAGATAGAAACTTTGGGGAAGCAGTTTTCTGGCTAAAATTAAGGAGGAACTTTCTAATAAGAACTGGCCTACAATGCAAAGGACTATTTCAAAAGGTAGTGAACTTCTCATCATGGAAAGTGTTTAAGCAAAGACAAGGAAGAAGTATAGACATTTGTTGGGAGGTTGTTCTGGAAGATACCTAAGTATTCACTGAATCCTTAGATCACGTGTTTTTACCAAATTTGGGAATGACAGAAACTCCATTTGGTTCCTACAATTTTTCAGGCATGGGTATGAAAAAGGTCAGGGCTTCCCTTACACATCCTCATTCATTTTAGAGACATAAAATGTAATTAGATTATAGCCAGATGATAAGAAATAGATTTTGTCAGTTCCCATTGAATCATGTGGATGTGTCTTCTGAGTTTAGTTTAAAATTCTATTGCTTGTCACCTATTTGATTACTCTTAACCTGATTACTTATGGCCACAATGTAATTACATCCTTGACCTTTAGTCTAATCATCAAGGAAGGAAGTAAAAGAAACAACTTTTATGAAGAATCATTTGTGTCTTCTGAGTTTAGTTTAAAATTCTATTGCTTGTCACCTATTTGATTACTCTTAACCTAATTACTTATGGCCACAATGTAATTACATCCTTGACCTTTAGTCTAATCATCAAGGAAGGAAGTAAAAGAAACAACTTTTATGAAGAATCATTTATGGGCCAAGTACCATACTACCCATATCATATACATAATTTTATTTGACCCTATGAGAGAAGAATTATTATTCCCGTTTTACAGTTAAGCAAACAGAGATTTGCTTATAGTTAAGCAAATATACCCAAGGCCCCATAGCAAGTGCCAGATCTGGGCTTCAAATCTTGAGTCTGGTTTATCTCAAAGCTCTGCTGACCATGTTGCTGCTCTAGCTTTCCCCAAACCAAATCACTGTTAGACTGAAACTCACCCAGAAGCAACCATAATCCTATCTCTATGTGCGACCCTGATCATACGTTTATTAATTTTGTTTTGGGAAAATGAGCTCATTCCCACAAGAAGACCCAAGGCTGCTTGTTCTTTGAATAAGAATGTTCAAGCCAGTCAGTCGTTTCTGGAATCACTTGCTTCTGGGATCACTGCCTTCATAGCTGTTCTAGAAAGAATAATGGCCCCCAAAGATGACCCTGTGGCATTGCAAAAGGGACTTTTTCAGATGTTAAGGAAGTTTTGATGGGGAGATTTTTCTGGATTATACAAGTAGGGCCAATATAATCACAATGGTCCTTATATGAAAAGGGCAGGAGGGTCAGAATCAGAGGAGATGTGTTGATGGAAGCAGAGATCAGAGAAAGAGAGAGGTGTGAAGATGCTCAGCTACTGGCTTTGAATATGAATGAAGGGACCATGAGCCAAGGAAGGCAGGTGGCCTCTAGAAGCTGGAAAAGGCAAGATTCAGATTCTCCTAAAGCCCTGCTGATACCTTGACTTTCAGGACTTCTAACTTCCAGAAATAAGGTAATACACTCATATTGTTTTAAGTCACCAAATTTATGGTGATTTGTTACAGCAGCAGTAGGAAACTAATATTACAGCCTTGTATATTCTCTCTATCTGAATAAAGAGAAATTACCTGGTGAAGAACATCTTGAGAACTGTNTAGCTTTCCCCAAACCAAATCACTGTTAGACTGAAACTCACCCAGAAGCAACCATAATCCTGTCTCTATGTGCGACCCTGATCATACGTTTATTAATTTTGTTTTGGGAAAATGAGCTCATTCCCACAAGAAGACCTAAGGCTGCTTGTTCTTTGAATAAGAATGTTCAAGCCAGTCAGTTGTTTCTGGAATCACTTGCTTCTGGGATCACTGCCTTCATAGCTGTTATAGAAAGAATAATGGCCCCCAAAGATGACCCTGTGGCATGGCAAAAGGGACTTTTTCAGATGTTAAGGAAGTTTTGATGGGGAGATTTTTCTGGATTATACAGGTAGGGCCAAAATAATCACAATGGTCCTTATATGAAAAGGGCAGGAGGGTCAGAGTCAGAGGAGATGTTTTGATGGAAGCAGAGATCAGAGAAAGAGAGAGGTGTGAAGATGCTCAGCTACTGGCTTTGAATATGAATGAAGGGACCATGAGCCAAGGAAGGCAGGTGGCCTCTAGAAGCTGGAAAAGGCAAGATTCAGATTCTCCTAAAGCCCTACTGATACCTTGACTTTCAGGACTTCTAACTTCCAGAAATAAGGTAATACACTCATATTGTTTTAAGCCACCAAATTTATGGTGATTTGTTACAGCAGCAGTAGGAAACTAATATTACAGCCTTGTATATTCTCTCTATCTGAATAAAGAGAAATTACCTGGTGAAGAACATCTTGAGAACTGTGCTAGTGGCCAGGAGCCTCTTTCAACCTGCATGCTGATGAGAGTACAAATCAATGACTGTGAGTGTCACTGGCTGGCAGGCAGGGACCCAGGCAGGAGAGAAGGAGAAAGGGAGGGGGAGAGAGAAAGGAAGGGAGGGGAGAGAGAGAGGGGAAGGAAGAAAGGGGTGGAGGGAGGAAAGGAGGTGAGATCAAGAGAAAAGGTTAGATAAAAAAGTAAATATGGAGAAGACAAAGAGCATTTAGGTGACAATGAGCAGTAGCTTGCCACTAACTTGTTCCACTAAAAAAGATGTATTTCTAGAAAGTCTATAACTGAATTAACTTATAATGTCAAAGTTAATATTTCCATGATACAGTACCCATGAGAATATAAACTTGATTGAAACTGTTGGAAGGCTTTAATTTGTTTCAAAACCACTCGGATTTCCTCCAGCATTATTTTCTGATCACATGCACAGCCTATGAGGAGAGGAGGTCAGAAAGTCATCACAGGGGCAGGGATTAGCAGGAACTCTGAGTAGAGAAGGAGGGCCCTGCACCGATAACTGCACAGCATTTCTGCCCCACTCCCTGTCAACAAGCAGCACTCAAGCTGTCAGGCTGACTCTAAGTACCAGATTCTGTCCCTGCACAGCTTTTTGAAAGACAGCCTCAAAGCTTGGGCCCTGAAGGACACTTCTGCGTGATTATTCATGTACTCACAAGCTGTAAGCAGTTCTAAGTATCTGCTGCAACAGATGGATTTACACTTAGGTGCTCTGTAAGATTAGGAACTTTTGTCTTCCCATAAGGTTTGCCTCACTTACATGGTTTGAGCTGATACAACCAGGAGCTGTACAAACTGCTGTACTTGATTCTACACGATCTATGACTGTAAAACTAGCTAAGATACTTTTTGGATTCTGAGAAATTGTGGAAGCTTTCTAGGTGTGGGATCCTGATAGTTTTATTTTTAAATAAGTAATTCTTAAAGATTACTTAGTACACTGCATTGACTAGAAGTCAGCTCAGACATTAGGTAGCCATGGAGGAGACAAAGAGCATTTAGGTGACAATGAGCAGTAGCTTGCCACTAACTTGTTCCACTAAAAAAGATGTATTTCTAGAAAGTCTATAACTGAATTAACTTATAATGTCAAAGTTAATATTTCCATGATACAGTACCCATGAGAATATAAACTTGATTGAAACTGTTGGAAGGCTTTAATTTGTTTCAAAACCACTCAGATTTCCTCCAGCATTATTTTCTGATCACATGCACAGCCTATGAGGAGAGGAGGTCAGAAAGTCATCGCAGGGGCAGGGATTAGCAGGAACTCTGAGTAGAGAAGGAGGGCCCTGCACCGATAACTGCACAGCATTTCTGCCCGACTCCCTGTCAACAAGCAGCACTCAAGCTGTCAGGCTGACTCTAAGTACCAGATTCTGTCCCTGCACAGCTTTTTGAAAGACAGCCTCAAAGCTTGGGCCCTGAAGGACACTTCTGCGTGGTGATTATTCATGTACTCACAAGCTGTAAGCAGTTCTAAGTATCTGCTGCAACAGATGGATTTACACTTAGGTGCTCTGTAAGATTAGGAACTTTTGTCTTCCCATAAGGTTTGCCTCACTTACATGGTTTGAGCTGATACAACCAGGAGCTGTACAAACTGCTGTACTTGATTCTACACGATCTATGACTGTAAAACTAGCTAAGATACTTTTTGGATTCTGAGAAATTGTGGAAGCTTTCTAGGTGTGGGATCCTGATAGTTTTATTTTTAAATAAGTAATTCTTAAAGATTACTTAGTACACTGCATTGACTGGAAGTCAGCTCAGACATTAGGTAGCCACATGACTGAGTAAATTGCATCTCTCTACACCCTGGTTTCCTCACCTAACATGTCTCTCAAGTGCTGCCTGTGCTGAGGTTCTTTAAGCCTGAGGCAATGCCGGGGGCTTCAGTCTCTATTTGCATTTCAGTGCCACCTCCCTCTCGCCCCTGTACCGGGTGGTACATTTTTCTGAGTCACTGGGTGTGAAGGCTTTCTTCAATGTCAGAAAATGTGTCTTCTCTAAATATAAAATTCAACTGATGTTCCTCTGCCCTCCTTTATTCTTTAAATTTTAAATTTATCATTTAAAATGGGCTCATCATCTCTGTAAATCCAAAAGCCATCAGTTGTGATCTTTTGCTTGGTCACTGCGAGCAGCAACAAACAAACAAAGGCATCAGAGCAGAGTAACTGGAGAATCAGCCCCCAACTACTAATAATAACAAAAATATACATCCATGCATTTACCCAACTCCTCCCTTAAGCATTAGTTCTTTGCTTCAGTGAGTATTTATTGAGGGCCTCCCGTAGGTCAGGCCCTATTCTAGGCATTGGGAATGCAGCAATGAACAAAGAAAGTTCGTAGAATTGCATTCTAATGGAGAAAACACACAATAAGCGCAAATCAGAAAAAGAGTGCTGGGTAAAGGGATAGAGCAGGATGAGACAGGTGGAGGTGGGTGTGCCTTGGGCTGTGCTACGCAAGTGCTGCCAGTAGTGGCACAAATCATAAAATACCATAACCGTGTTAAAAATATTTTTTAATTTGTATGAAAAGACTGAGCACAAGTCAACATTTAAGGGACCAAACAAAATAGTTTATATGTGTGAGCTAAATTCAAAAGGGATTTGGAAATTCGCTGGGGAATTAAAGAAATTGTGGGGGAAAGAGAGACTCCAGATCCAGCAGAAGGTACCCTGGACCCACTGCATGGTTAGAGATAGGGATGCACTGGAGTGAAGGGACACCTTCCTGATGGTTGCGCAGGTGCAGGGGCCACGGCAATGGACTCAGGAGCTCACGGTCCTTTCTGAATGGGGGCCCATGCCTCTGAGTTGAGTTCCAAAGAGAAAGCCTAATTTCTGCTTCATCTTCCCTAACATGCCTGACCCCATCTCTCCCAAAGGACCAAGGGAGGATTGATGAGGTAATGTCTCCTAAGGGGTTAGTGCTCCA
>NW_007737870.1:20718-34934 GCF_000696425.1 Galeopterus variegatus | reverse complement strand
CCAAGTCTATGCTAGTCATAGGATTTTAAGGACTGAAAAGAGCAGCATGAACCAGAAGATGAAGAACAGGAGAGTAAAATAGAAAAACTTCCCTTTCCATAGTGACTCAACAAATCAGCTTATCCTAAAACTTCAGTTCCTCATCTAAGTAAAAGCCTCTTGTAGGGCTGTGCGGTTCTTTCTTCCATGTAATATAGGACTATACCAATGAAAAGAACACATTATTGAGGTAAGAAAAGTCAATTGGTCTCTTGGTTCACTCCTGGGGTGGTTCAGTGTGGTTTTCCATAGCATGTCTAGTAAACTTTCTAATTGGGCTTTATTGGGATTGAATCTACCCAAAGAAGACATAGGTCTCTGACTACAGGTGACAGTAACCTACACACAGGCATTCTTTTTAAATCAAAGCAATTTGCAGATATCTTAAGTTCTATTTCAATCTAATTTATTATTCCAACATGCTATGGAACTTGAGAGGAGGTGATATGGGTGAAAACTGTTTTTACTCTTATTTTGCAAGTTAGGAAAGTATGGCCAAAAAAAACTACAGAACCTGTCTAGAGCCAATAAGCCAAAGTAATGGTCTCTTAACAGAAACTCAACCCACCAGTTACTGCACTTACTCCTCTGTGCTCTTAGCTAACACTAAAGACTTACTAATTCTTTAATGAAAATGTTCCTGTTCTAAATAATACATTTTCTCTATTTTTTCCCTCCCTGGCTTTAATTTGTATGAATACTTAAAATGATATATTTGTTTTTAAGAGTTTATCAGCTCCTGCTACAGACCCCTCACAGCAAGCATAATGTTCTTTTAATGCTGACTTATATGTGCTTGGAGTGAGAAAGATGGATGTAGGGAAAATGAACTTTATTTTTAAAACTCTATTTCCTATTTTCCCATGTAACTCTCTATTTTTCTCTGTCATACTCTTCCAGGTGAACTCAATTACTATTCGATTCCTTGAAAATGGGCCAAGGTGGTTTCATACTCCCACCAAGGTTGATTTTAAGCTACCAACATGATGTCACTAAACATGGAGTTGGGATGAGATGCATGCAGCTCAGGTATGAGCCAGTGCCAGTGCATTCTGAATTGGAGCTCTTTGGAGGAACATCTTTCTCCAGGGTGGCACTGGAGGAACAAGCCCTTATAATACTATACAGCACTGTACCCCAGATGTCCTCAGCAATCTTTTGTTAAATGTGCATGAATTCGGATTGTTCTGGGCCCAGAGTGAGATCTCAGATGCCCTAAGAACAACCATTTCCACAAGGTGTTTCTGGTAAACCTTGAAACTCAAAGTGTGGACTGAAGACCCCCAGCATCGGCCATACTTGAGAACTTGTCAGAAGTCCAGAATCTCAGGTCCTCCCCAGACCTACTGAATCTGAATCTGCATTTTAACAAGATTCCCAGTTGGAGAAGCCCTGATGTAGTATTTTTCATCCAATCTCAAAACTGTGATACAAATTAAGATCCAGGAACAGCACTGGATACCCTGTTATTCCCCAAACAAAATCTAAAACTTACCAGAAATTGTAGATAAAAATGAGCTCCTGAAATTAAAATAAACATATAAACAAATCAATTTGTTTAGATGGACGTTAGGATCCCAAAATTTCCCAAAATTTCTAAGGGAAGAAAGTCTTCGTTAGAGTTGGGGGATCTTTTCTTACCAAGATCCACAGACTCAGAGGAAATATGTAATCATCAGAGAGCCATTTATCTTATCTGATGGAGTTTGGATGTGTCGTCCCCTCCAAAACTCATGTGGAAATTTGATGTCCAATGTGGCAGTGTTGGAAACTGATTGAGTCATGGGGACAGATCCCTCATGAATAGATTAATGCTCTCCCTGGGGGAGGGGGGATTAATGAGTGAGTTCTTGCTCTATTAGTTCCCGCAAGAGCTTGTTGCTTTAAAAGACCCTGGCACCTTCTCTCTCTCTCTTGCTTCCTCTCTCTTGCTTCCTCTTGCCATGTGATCTGCTTGTACCCACCAGCTGCCTGCTGCTTTTCCACCATGAGTAGAAGCAGCCTGAGGCCCATGCCAGATGCAGCTGTCCCAGAATCATAAGCCAAATAAACCTCTTTTCCATATAAATTACCCAGTTTCAGGTATTCTCTTATAGCAACACAAAACGGACTAAAACATTATCTAATTTTGTCTACCTGCTTTTAGATAACAAATAGTATTTAAAATATTCTATTACTTTATTTTCATTAGGAAAAAGGAATGAAAAGCTCTTTCCATGTGACTACATGTAAATTTAGTTTGCTACATCTGACTGCTGTGTAATATTCCACTGTATACATATGCCATATTATAGTGTTCCAGTCCTCTACTAAAGGATACATAGAGTGTTTCCTCAAACAACGGTCACATGGACATCTGCAGACATATCGCTTCTTGGATCAGTGTGAGAGTTATTCTGGGTACACATCCAGGAGTGGGATCCCTGGAATTGTAGGATGTATTCACACTTGATTTTATTGAATACTTTCAGATGACTCTCTGGAATGGCTGCACCAATTTACATTCCCACCAGCAGTGCTTAGGGAGTTCCATCTCTCCACTTTGCTTTTTATTTTCTGACTTTTGAATTTTTGCTAGTTTGATGAATGTAAAATACTATCTCATGCTTCATTTCATTTACATTTTTCTGATGTGAGATTAACCATCTCTTCATATATTTATTAGCCATTAAGATTTCCTCTTCTGGGAATTGCCTATTCATGTCCTTTGATGTTTTTCTATGGGATTCTGCTCTTTCACATGTCCATTTTCAGGAGTTTGTTTAATCATTCAGTTAACAAATATGCTATGTGTCAGGCACTGTTCTAGATGCAAAGACAGAAAAGTGAACAAAACAGACATAGTATAATATTGGATTTTGATAGGTGTTATGAAGAAAAGTAAAGTAAGTTAAGAGGATATAGTACGAAGGGAATGGTATTTTGAATAGAAACTCAGAGAAGTCCTCTTTGAAGTACTAATATTTGAGTACAGACTTGAATAAGGGATCACTTGTATTTGCTGTATTAATCCTTTTGTCCATTTAAGATCCTATAATATCTTTTCCCGAAGGTTATTCATCTGTTAACTTTATCCATGGTTCCCTTTGTTATTCAGAAATCTTTAATATTGATGCAGTCAAACCCATTAATTTTTCTTTTTACGGTTTGTGCTTTTTTGAGTCCTGTTTAAGAAATTTTTATTCAAGGTTACAATAATATTCTCTTCCATTTTCTTCCATTAACTGTAAAATTTTACTTTTTACATTTAGGTTTTTACTTCATTTGATGTGGAGGATGAATTTTATTTTTTCCAATGAAAAGTCATTTGTCCCAGCATAATTTATCGACTAACCCCTTTTTTAAAAATTGATTTGGTATGTTACCTCATTATATAGTAAGTTTTCAGGTACATAAGAGTCTTTTAATGGGCTTTCTTTTTTGTTTCACTGAGTCATTTGCCTGTTTCTAACCAGTATCACACTTTTGTCTTGTACTCTGACTTTGTGATATATAGCTTGATATCAGGTAGGACTCTGCTTTGAATAATAAGTAATTATAAATTTCAGAAAAACTTTTAGTTGTCTCAAAGAAAGACTATGACTCACTCATCTTTGTGTTCCCTGTATAACTTAGTATTATGTCTTATAGCCAGGAGTTGTTCAATATAAATTTTCAAATTACATAGAGATAAACTGTGTTCTTCAGATCACGCTATTCACTTGGGCTGTGAGCATCATTAGCAGTTATCAACCACTGTCCTTTCCATTTGTAGTGCTGAATTTGCCTTTTCTGGATTGGGAAACTAATATTCTGCTTCTACCTGCAAGCATAACAGTTCATTTTGAAATATGAGCTTATTTTGCCTTGTAAGTTAGAAGGTTTTACATGGGTGGGTGAGAATCATATAGGAACTTAAAATGGGCCATCCAGTTTATAATTTGACAGTTTTCAATAGCCTTGGGTTTTGTGAAAAGTTAAGCCTCACCATTCTATCATGTTTAAAAAGTAACTTGAAACTGGCATATATTTTATGATTAATAACATTCTTTTCTGAATCAATTCTAGTTCTAATGAGGCTAAGGTAAAATTCAAAATTTATTTTATAATTAAATTAAATACTTTGAGAATAGGACTCCTGCTTCTGTTAATGGTGAACTGGGTAATGTGAAACATCTCTCCTACAAGGAACATTGAAAGCATTGGGAAACTAACAAGACAATGAAGAATTATGTGGCAAAGATACAGAAGAAAGAAAGACCATGAAGATAAGCTCAGCACTTAAATCTGCTTTTCCCCTAGGAGCATTGACAATTTAATAAGAGATATCTGAGATATTCAGGAGTTAATCAGAGATTTCTGACAGCCTCATGGAGGGAATAAAAATTAGAGTCCAGAGCTCATGAAGGAGGAGGAGCCCTGATAAACTCCCATGATTTTGGTTGAAACCCCTGAGGGATACACCTTAGGAATAAAAGCAAACTAGAATAATTTGGCCCTCACATGGACTAAAGACTAGCTCCAAATAATCTCAATTATTAATTATTAATTATTAATTATTATTATTAATCTCAAAATATAATCTTAATCCTACATTAGGATTAAGGTGATCTGAGACAGCCATGCCCTTTTTTGTGTACCAAAAATGAATGTAAATCCTCATATGCCTCAAATTATTTCTATATTTTTAAACATGTAATGACCAGGTATGGGAAAAAATAATCAGGCACATGAACTGACAAAACCATGCAATTTAAAACCAAGAGAAACAATAGACATTACAAGTAGGCCCATGTGGGATCTGGACACTATATTTTAAAAGTACAAAATGTAAAATTTAGAACTGGAAAAAATATAACAATTGGAATTAAGAACTCATTACATATGTAATTGCATATTAGATACAGTTGAAGAGAGAATTCATGAACTAGAAAACGAATATATCCAAGATGAGACACAGAAATGAAAAAGAATGGAAAATACAAGGAAAGAGTATAAGAGACATGGAAGTTCAGTGAAAAAAATCTAACATACATGTAATACAAGTATCAGAAGAATAAGAGAAAGAGAAAAGGGCACAAACAATATTTAAAAGATAATGGCTGAGAATTTCTCAAAAAAATAATGAAAATCATTAAGCCTCCTTTTCCAGAAGCTCTAAAAATGTCAAACAGAATAATTCAATAGAAAACCACAAGCTACCTAATAATAAAACTTCTAAAAGCAAGCAAACAAACAAAAAACAAAACAAAAAGAAAAATCTTAAAAGCAGGCCAAAGAATCACAAGATCTTCAAAGAAGCAACAATTAGATTAACATTACACTTCTTCCCCAAAACAATGGAAGTCAAAAGACAAGAGAATGACACCTTCAAAGAAAATACCTGCAAAGTGAAATTTATATTCAGGAAAAAAAAAATCTTTCAAGAATTAAAGTGATATACACCAAAAAACAAAACAAAATGAAAAAAGAAAATCTGTTACTGGTAGACACACACTATAGGAAACCCTAAAGGACACACAGTGGAAATGATCCCAGTTGGAAACTCAAAGATACAGGAAGGAATGAAAAGCAACCAGAAGGTAAAAGTGTGTGAAAATATAAATTGATACTGAATGTATGAAACAGTGGTAATAATTTCTAGTGTGATTTAAATTAGATATAGAATTAAAATACATGAAAACAATAGCATATAAGTGAAAATAGATTTGAAGTGTTTTAAGATTTTCCCATTGGCTAGTAAGAGGTAAAAGTGTTAATTTCTACTAAATCATGATAAGTCAGTATAAATGTTTTTATCTCTGGTGCAAGCACTAAAACAAAAACAGTAAATAAATGTATTACTGTATATTTGTATAATCTGTGGCAGATTGTATTTTTTAATATCTATCTTCCAACATGCTTTTTAACAATGCAAACTTGCCCATCTCCTGATAAGAGATGGACTCTATTTCTCCACTGCCTTGAATTTGGGTGGGGCCTGTGCTTCTTTGACTAGTGGAATATTTCAAGGGTGAGGCTATGTCAATTCCAGGAAAGCTGTGAACTGGTCTAACAGTTTCCACTTCTGCCTCACGGAAGATAGCCTTCATGTAAGAAAAATGACTATTCAGTGAGAAGCACAAGCCAAGTGGAGAGATTCTACAGGACAAGACTCCATATGGAGTTGAGGGTGTGGGGAGATTGGCTAAAGATCACCATGCCTCAGATATAAGAGTAAACAAACTATCTTAGAATGGTTATAAGCCATTAAGTTTGGGGGTAGTTTATTGGGTAACAATAGATAATCAGAACAATTACCACGCTGAGGGGCAGGATGAAGATGGAATAATAAAACTACTCTAATCAATTGAAAAAGATGTTAAAAAAGATGGGAATAAAAAAATATATAGTAAGAAGGTAGATTTAAATCCCAATATACCAGAAATTACATTAAATGAACCAAATATTTCAATTAACAGAGAAAAATCACCAGCCAGGATTTGCAGAAAAACAAGTACATATGATGTTTACAAGAGATAACATCAAAAATATATAGAAAAATTGGAAGCAAAACAATGGAAAAATATATAACATCCAAACACTAACCAAAATAAAAATACTGTCACTATTTTAATATCAGAAAATGTAACATTAAAGGCAAAAAGCATTATTAGAGAAAAAGAGGGACACTTTAATGATAGTATATTCAATTCACCAAAAAGAAAATATTATTTTAAATTTTTATGCATTCCAGAGTGGGAACTACCTCAGAAACCAGTACTGGGTAGAAAATCCTGAACTGCTGTTGACAAATTGCTGGAGGCTATGTGTGGACGAGTCTCAGAGTTAAAAACCACTCCAGGGTTTTTATCTCCATAGGGGGCTTTATCTCCAGAATCTCAACCAGATTCTCACAGTAAATGAGAAAAATCCTCTCATGCTTCTGGGAAGAGAAAAGGGAACATTCTGCAATATGCCACAGCACTATTTAACCAGACTCTAACCTGTTGAAATTTTGTCAAAGCCTAACTGACTTGGGGGAAGGAAAATACAAGAGAAAAGGGAACATTCTGCAATATGCCACAGCACTATTTAACCAGACTCTAACCTGTTGGAATTTTGTCAAAGCCTAACTGACTTGGGGGAAGGAAAATACCCAACTCCAGCAGCTCTAGCCATCCCGTCCACCCTAAGGGGTGTAGTGAGAAACACTTGTGATATTCGCAGTCCAGAGGCATAGGCTCACTAAATTTGTATACATACAACAATAAAATATATAAAACAAAAAAATTTAAGCACTTCAAGAAGTAATGAATGAGTTCACAATAGACTCGGAGATTTTAAAATAATTTGAGAATAAATAAATTAGTTCATTTTTTCATTTCATCCTTTTTGTACTCTCATTTAATAAGAACTGTGCTAGATGCTTTACTGTGGGCAGGGTACAAAATCTATTGAAGAAATTATTGTAAGTGATAATTCAAAGAAATTAAGGTGAGGCCCAAGTTTGATCTGCAATATTAAGGTTTCTCACCCATCCTCTGCCTAAACGGTATCAACTGAGAGATTATTGGAGGGATTCGGGGAGGACTAGCCGTCTGGAGATTATTTTCCACATTAGCCTATTTATGGACTTACAGAACTATCTCTGTAAAAACATTCCTGACATGGATTTAGCAGTGGTAAGGCACAATGTTATGATGAGGTAACTAACAAATCAGAAACTGTATTATCATCCAAGACACACCCATCCACTCCTTAGAGTATTAAGGTGAGGCCCAAGTTTGATCTGCAATATTAAGGTTTCTCACCCATCCTCTGCCTAAACTGTATCAACTGAGAGATTATTGGAGGGATTCGGGGAGGACTAGCTGTCTGGAGATTATTTTCCACATTAGCCTATTTATGGACTTACAGAACTATCTCTGTAAAAACATTCCTGACATGGATTTAGCAGTGGTAAGGCACAATGTTACGATGAGGTAACTAACAAATCAGAAACTGTATTATCATCCAAGACACACCCATCCACTCCTTAGAGTGGATTTGCTCCTCTGTCACTCAGTTTTCTCATGTACCCCACATTGATGATAATTTACTTCCCAATAACAACAATTACTCGGCTTACACAAATATTCAATTATCAGCCAAACTGTCCCATTTTCCCTCTTGGTCTGTTGGAAAATGCACTGACCTGCCACACAGTTCACTTGATAATCACTATGTGGCGGTTCAGCTGCACTTTGAACCATCTGCTTAATCACACCTGCTCATGATGCTTTAGCTCTGCTTGTCCCATCTGCTCCTTAGGAACTGAGGATGATTTTACTACTAACTACGGGCCATCAGGAATATGGGCCCTTGTCATGTCTTGGTAAGAGAGCACCCTTTCTTATCTAATTAAAGGTAAACATTCAGAAGATTTCCATTTTATCGTCATACTTTCAGTCTTACTTCGGTAATCTTTACTTTTCTGGTTATGCATAGCACTCATACTGCATGAACAGTACGGTTCATCTCAAGCATTGTTTTAAGTACTCTAGTACCAAGACAAACATAGACTCCTGATAGCTAGACAGAATATTGGCAGTCTGTCACTCCATCTCTGCAGGTCTCTGAACAGAGTCTGGACAAATCTGTGCGGTAGCTCCTGCCAAGTCTCTCTACTATGACTGTTACCATCACGCCATGCTCCTGATTCTCAGCCAGCAATGAATTTACTTAAGTCTGCTCAATTAAAATTGAGAAACAGGTTTTTTGCTTACATGCCAGATAAACAGCAAGGGTCACTCATTGAAGCACAGTCAGAGGAAATCTTCCTACATAATAACCTACCAATGGGATGTAGATCCTATTTAAGTATCACAGCTCTTCTAACAGGGGGGCTGAACTCTAGCCTCTAAAATTTCCAGTACCTAAGCTGTCTTTTATAAAATACCTTTTATAAAGCTAATTTACCTTTTCCTTAGTTTCTAACCACAGTCTTATATAGGTAAATGTATCTGCTTGCTCAGTTTGGTTGATCTTTACTCATAGCCAGCCTTATCACCATAGAGAAGCAAAGTGTCTGTTTCCCTCTAGTAAGATGCATCTCCCCTGATGATAGTTTATATTCCTCGCTATGCTAGGTCTTGTCTTTGATCTGCTGACACAATTGATCTTGAATTTCTATTGGTTCTGATGCATCCTGTTTTGAGATTTCTCTCACAGGGCTTTAATTTTCTCTTGCTTGTCATTTTATGTCTGGCCTTTGAACCCTCTGAGGGCCTTGATTCCCCCCCATCCCCCATCCCCTTTTCTCTTCTTACCCTCTGAGGGCCTTGATTCCCCCCCATCCCCCATCCCCTTTTCTCAAAATTATTTCTTAAAGCTGACTTAGCAAGATATTCATGTAGTGTTTTAGAAATAACGTGTGGTAGAGAGGGGAAAGCCACACTGGAAAAGAAGCAATAGTGGACTCATAACTCAAGTTGTGTTTTAAAATTTGTATCATATCCTCAGGGAGTCTATGGAGCACTCTGTTTAGGGCAATCGTGTATCTTCCATGTCTTAAAAACAGGCAAACTAAACAGTCACTTAAGTTGTGGTTTAGTTCTGCTGCCATTATTGTAGCTCCCTGAGATTCAGAGAAGCTACTGTCAATGCATGGTACTATCAAAATTTTCAGAGATCCACATAGAAATATAATGCCCTAATTTTGTGTAATACTTTAAAGTTTAAGATCTACATTGGAGTTCACATGATTTTCAGTGTAACCCTGCATATTGGCAGGACAGGAATAGACGTGGAAACACTGATAACCTATAGCAGTTAATAGGAGTCTTTCCAGGAAGCCAATCCCTTCTCTTTTTTCTCCCTCAGCAGAAATGGATGATGTCAAGCTACACAACTATACCAGTTGTCTGGTTAAGGCCATAACTATGCTAATTGTATGGCTAGGCAATAGTATTGTTAAAGCAATTCACAACTAAAGCCAAAACGTTTCATTATTTTACCAAGTTTCCATTTTATTGGCAGGGCTAGGGCTCAGATCCTTCAAACCTGTTGTACAGACTGGGTCCCCAGACCCCTCATATGCCAGGCTGGGTCACCAGACCCCTCACATGCAGGTCCACGCTAGGTAATTGGGGAAAATCCCAGGAGCCATTGGCAGACTACACGAGCTCAGTCCTCAGCAGCAGCAGTGGCGATGGCCTCCCAGGGGTCCTGGCAGCAACAGCTTGCAGCAACAGTGTTGAGAAAATATAGGAAAATGGTCAGGGCCCCTCAGATGTTCAGAATCTTGCCGAGCACACATGCATCCAGGTGTTCCTTGGTTAGTGCGTATGGGCACCCAGGTGTCCTGGGTTATGGACCTAAGTATAAAGGACTAACAGCTCTGATCCCATGGCGCTCCTCAGAACTCTCAGAGGAGCCACTAGGACAGCTGCTCCTAGCTCTGAATAAAGCCTATTAATTTTTCACCAACGGCTCCCAGGACCTTTTTCCTATTACCTAGCTCGTAGACCTGCATGTGAAGGGTTTGTGCACCCTAGTCCTAGCTCTACAAACAGCCTCTAGCAGCAGTAGTGACCTCCCCATGGCCCCCCTGGGAGCATCCCAGGGGTGGAGGGGGCACTGTGGATCGTCCTTTATTCTTAATTCCATAACCCAGGACACCTGGGTGCACATGCGCACTAACCAAGGAACACCTGGATGCATGTGTGCTCGGCAAGATTCTGAACATCTGAGGGGCCCTGACCATTTTCCTATGTTTTCTCAACAGATGATAAACTGTCTCCTTTGCCTAAAATAATCTAAGGCCAACTGAAATTAAGCCAAACTGAAAAATTGCCTGCCCAGAGCACTATACACTGTCTCCAGTTTAAAAACTACCCTTCCCTAATGGGGAGCAGAAAGGTGAGCCACCTCTCTTGCTTCAGTAGGCAAATAATGAGGAGCCTGCAGTCAGGTGTACATTCCCAGTGCCTTGATGGGTAATTAGCCAAATGACTATCATTAAGGTTAATGGACTTCTCTGGGTTAAATTCCCTTCCATTGTATACCATTGCAAGTAGATCCTTTGGGTCAGTGAAGCTATTTTAAGGTCTCTGCTGTTATAGAAAAGGCACAATCCCATAGCCCAACTCTGGCTTGGTTTAACTAATAGTTGGCAACAGCTTCTAAATTACTCAGGGATAGAGTCTGTTTCCTGGACCAGAATGTCAAAATCAAGCACTAAGAATAGTTGATCAACAAGCCAAGTGGATGGCCTGAAAGGAGCTACCACATGTGATGCAAATAAGACCACAGCTCTGGGAACAGCAAGTGGGGAAAAGAAGCCAGCTATAGGGGAGAAAGCACCTCATGAGGGTGCCGTGAAAAATCACCTGTCTACTAAAATTACAGCAACACAGCATGCTGGTGAATTGAAGGAAGATTTTTATGCAGATGGGGATTTACTTTTCTTTTTCTTTCTTTTTTTTTCTTTTTTGCACCTGCTGTCAGTAAGCACTAGGCCATAAACATCAGCAAACATTGATTAAGCATATTGCTTTGATGAAACTTCAGGTGAAAGAAGAAAGTGGTTCAGCAGCTCCAAAGCCCAGAAGACAAATTACTCTTAGTATAGCAATTAGAATGGGGGCAATTGCTGCACCTTTTTTAAAAACCTCTGAGCTTGGTTCTGTATACCACCTAATAATAGCTGATATGACTTTAGAGAAAGCACTGGCATTTCCATTATGATTTTACAATTTTTTAGAAAGTACTTCAGGTATATAAAGCGCCACATGACCAAAACTATAAAGGTCAGCCTGTTTCTAAGATATACCTCAGACTAGGTGCTTAAACTAGCTTGCTTCAATAAATATGTAGTATATTAAATGAAATAAGAAAGGCTTTAGGGACCCAGCATTCCTGCACTTCCTGTGGTAATGTCCATTCTGAGCTAGGTTTTCTGTCGATTTTCCTCCAGTAGGTCGATAATATGAATGTTTCACAAGCAACTTGAAAATGCATTAGTCATTCTGGGATTCATTTCTTCAATGTTGCTGCTGCTTTTGATCACGCCACTGCAGTTGGGCTATGAGCATAAAACCACATTCTCGGTTGAGAGGACCTACGGATATTGTGGAGCAGTACTGGCATTGAACTCAAATACATTCTAGTTTGCTTCTAGTTTAAGCACACCACGCTAAATGTGAGTATGAATAAAGGTAAGGTTGTGTGTGTTTGTGTATGTGAGTGTTATGTGCAATTAACCAAAAATGCACACATTTATACTTACATTTTATATCATTCCTTTCCTGTAAGTGGAGGAAAAATAAACCTCATGTTGATTGTGCATTTATGACAGGTCAGTCTGTGTACCAGGTATTCTATAGATGCACACATTTATACTTACATTTTATATCATTCCTTTCCTGTAAGTGGAGGAAAAATAAACTTCATGTTGATTGTGCATTTATGACAGGTCAGTCTGTGTACCAGGTATTCTATAAGTCCTAATCAGAGCAGCCTAGTGCTGGACATGTGGCCTCCGAAGTCGGGCTGCCTGTGTTCATATACTGGCTCTGCCATGACCAGCTGCATAACGTCAGACAAGTACATAACTTTTCTGAGCTTCTGTTTTCTCACCTGTAAAGTGTGGATACTAATAGAATTTACTTCCTAGGGTTATTGGGATGATTCAGTGAGATAAGGTATATAAAGGGTCTGGTACAAGGCAATGTTCAATAAATGAGATACCGTAATATCTTACTTAGTATGACAACAACCCTAGGAGGCCCATAACATTAGCCCCATTTTATAGATGTTAGAACAGAGGGAAATTAAGGAAAATTAATGTCCCCATAATTTCAAACTAGTAATGACCTCATCTGTGAGAAAATTAAGTGAATTTTCAAATAAATCAACAACTATATTCATCAGGGGAATGCTGCTATGACAAATAAACCTCAAGTTTTTCAAGGCTCAAACACAACAGAAGTCTATTTCTCCCATGAAACATTTCAAGACAGGTGCTCCTAGACAGCAAATGGATCTCCCTGCCATGACTCAGACATCCAGGCTTCTTCCATCTGGGAGTTCTGCCATCCCCTATGGCCTTGAAGTCATTTACATCCAGCTAGCACAAGGGGAAAAAGCATGCAAAAGGCTTGATGACTTCTTAAAAGCCATGGCTGATAGTAACACATGTCACCTCCACTGACATTCTGTTGGTAAGAACTAGTCATGTCGCCACACCTAGATACAGAGGATGCTGGCAGATACAGCCCCTGGCCAGTCCACTGCTTCCCAGTGACAACTCTCTTCTGTGTAAAGGGGATACAGTGACAACGTAACACAAGGCTCACTCCCTGCTACCTGTGAGTCAAATGGTAGCCTCTTTAACATGATGGGCATTGTTCAGTTTGGTGGCTTTCTTTTACTTTACCTTTTATTTCATAAAATTTCTCCAAATTAAAACTTCATTCTTCCTTAAGCTGTATTGTCCTTATTCCTTGTCAAGGGAATTTCAGATCAGTCTATTTCAGGGCCCTAAACAACTGTCTCACAGCCCAAAGGTAATTGTGCTGTGCTAAGTCTGATGGAGAAAAGAGCAGCAGGAATATGGCCAATTCAATTTATAGCCTGAAGCATGTGGTTTTGTTATGTGTGTGTTTTTCAGGGCTTCAAATATTGACAAGGACCATCACATGAGTTCACCTTTTAAAAAGTCAAAGCCTTGTGCTTATTGTGAACTAGAGGGGTTTTTTATTGAACAGCTAATATCAACCCACAGAAAAACATACTAAATGCCTGGAAGTGGAGTTCAGTTAAATGAATAATTGAACAAGACCACACATGTAATCAATGACCCCTGTTTCAGTTATCTATTACTACATAAGAAACCACTTCAAAACAGCCACTTTAAACAAAAACTGTTTTATTGTCCTCATAATTCAATGGGTTGACTTGGCTCATCTGGGCAGTTCTGCTCCACATGATGTCACCTGGGGCTGCAGTCATCTGGAGGCTCAACTGGGCTACTGTGTCCAAGCGGTGCCTTGGTGGAGACAGCCGGAAGATTGGGGACTGCTGGGATACCGGGACAGTTGGGCTCTCTCTCCCTGTGTAACCTCAAGGCTCTCCCTTTCCATATGGCCCTCTCTATGAGGTCTCTCCACAGGGGTATTAAGTAAGTATTAGCCTTACTTCTAATATGATAGCTCAGGATTCCCAAAAGCTCATAG
>NW_007737870.1:19218-20066 GCF_000696425.1 Galeopterus variegatus | reverse complement strand
TATTAAGTAAGTATTAGCCTTACTTCTAATATGATAGCTCAGGATTCCCAAAAGCTCATAGTAGAAGCTGCCACGTCTTCTCAAGGCTTAGTCCCAGGACTAGCACAGAATTCTGCCAAATTCTATCGGTTAAAGAGAGTCACAGGTACCGTCCAGATTTAATGCCGCAAGGAACATAAAAGGATACATACTAGAAGATGTGACCCACTGGCCACCACCTAGCTGACTAACCCCCTTGCAGTTAGGATATGTACACATGATCTAGGTTTGGCCAATCAGGTGCACCCATCTGAAACATTGAATTAGAAACAAGTGGCTCAAAGAAGCAAGTTCAGTGGAGAATTCATTTGGAGGTAGCAACAGCACCCATTTTCCAACGAGCAGCACTGGCAGAGCAAACTGCAGCATACAGTGTTTGAGGCAGCAAGGACCTCATTAGACAAATGTGGCTTAGCTTTGGCCTCCCTTTCCTCCAGCCCATTTTCCATGTTTCATTCTTCAGGGTTTCCAGCAACTCTGGGAACTATATAAGATCTGTTTGATAATTCACTTTTCTGCTCAAGTTAGCCTCTGTGGCTTGCAACCTAGGTCCCTGGCCAGCTCAGATACTCCAGAACCTGGAGAAGGGACTGGGATTCATCAAAGAAAAATGAGGTTGAAGCCACAGGGTGAATAAGATTGCCCAGGGAGAGTGTGTGGTGGTGAAAAAAGCAGTGGGGGTGAAAAAATGAACAGCCATTTAAATGCCAACACTGTGCCCCTGAGGACAATCACTTAAAGGATTATCTTCCTAGTTTAGATTGTCAAAGTGAAATAATCCAGGCACAGTGGATCAGGTGTCAGGATGG
>NW_007737870.1:15675-18616 GCF_000696425.1 Galeopterus variegatus | reverse complement strand
TTCCTAGTTTAGATTGTCAAAGTGAAATAATCCAGGCACAGTGGATCAGGTGTCAGGATGGCTGTTTAGGACTTAGAGTTCCATCAACATGAGAGATACATTAGTATCGTAGATTGGAGAAGCCGTGAAGGCCATTGAGGGAAGCAAACAGAACTGGAAGCAGGAGGCTGACCTCAGCAGTCAGGCAAGTAGCATCCAGAGAATGGGAAATGCAGAAAGGATCAAGTGCAGCTAAAAGGCCTAGGCCTGGAGACGTGGGGAGTGCAGAGTTAGGGAGAAGAGTGCTGGCAAGGAGAGCACACCAAGGTAAGTGCTGCTCCCAGGGCACAGGCTGTGTGCCATCCTGTCCTTTCACACTTTCTACCACCTGCTCAGGGTGCCTGGCCCAGGCCTTGCAGGGGTGAGAATAAGAGCTCTATAGGGCATAGAATTTATACTTGAAGCAAGGCCAAGTGGGTAGACTCCTAGGAAGTTCTTGTTCCAGACAACATAAACGTTTGGGTGGTTCAAGTTATAAAAATATTTTATCCAAGTTAGAACCAAATAATCAATCATTTATTTCTGGACACAAGTCCTGGTGTCAATAGCTGCTAAGGGTGGTCAGCACCTCACAGCTCCCTGAGATCTGCTGTAGTCACGGCCTCTCACATCTAAGCAGTGCTCTGTCTTGTAGATTGCACTTTCTCCTCAATAGTTGGTACTGCGTGATGTAGCCCTGTAGTGCACGCTATCCCAGACTTCACTTGTCATATGTCCCAGTGTTTTCTTTTCACCTAGGCTTAAGCATCCCATAGCATTTAATACCTCCTATGTCCTTCCCCAGAGTGACCAGCAAAGCACTAGCATATGCAAGTATTTAGTAAGTACTTGACCTCCATGAGTTATATATACAAAACCAACACTAAGCTTTCATGCCTAAAACTTTAGACCAATTCCTACGATAGGTAATGGTATATTTCTCCTACCATTGCTTTTTCTTTGCTCTAGTGCTGCTAAGAAAAGATTAGAATGCTGAAATTTGAGGACTTCATAGAGTTTGATGCCTCCCTTTATCCAATGCCTGTAACCAGTGTATTTCTAGTCTATAAGATCACATGGAAGCTTCAGTGACAAGCTTCTACTTTGCTAATGGTTTTATGATTCTGTTACCCATTATAATTGCTTAAATGGTGTTTTAATTAGCTGTTTTGAATGACTTTGCTTTTTTACTCAAAGCAGTGTGTATTTTAGTTTAAAATACAGGTCACTGGTGTTTCTTTCTAGAAGATGAGTGTATTAAGTACAAGGGGAAATGAGTATATTTGTAGAGATTTTACTCAGTCATTTTTGTAGCTCAGGGTGATTTCTTGAATATGAATGCTTTAATACTTTCATAGATTCAGTAATGTTATATAAAGGTTTATTATATTTGCTCTGGTTTTTCAATTCTGTTAATTCTTTCATGGGCTTTTTGTAGTTCCAGTTTTGTTTTGGTTTTTTTTTTCGTACTACCTGCAACAAATCAATCAGCTGTGTTTATGTTTATATACTGTTTTAGAAAGTTGGGTTGACCCCAAACATTGGGTACCAGGAAAAAAAGTAACACTATTCTGGATACAGATCTGCCTTTCCGGCACTCTATGATTCTGCTGAAACTACCATCCACGGACTTACAGAATGTCTTATCCACCATTATGGATGCTTCTGATCAAGGAAATCACTTCACAGCAAATGAAGCGTGGCAATGGGCCCATGCTTGTGAAATTCACTGCTCTTACTAATGTTTCTTACCATCCTGAAGCAGCTGGCTTGATAGAACAGTGGAATGGCCTTTTGAAGACTGTTAGAGCTAGGACCTACAGCTCTGTGCCAGCTAGGTGGCAATGCATTGCAGGGCTGGGGCAAAGTTCTCAGAACGTTGTATGTGCTCTGAGTCAGCATCCAATATACGGTGCTAATTCTCCTGCAGTGAAGATTCATGTGTCCAGGAATCAAGGATGAAATGGAGTAGCACCACTCACTGTTAACTCTAGTAACCCACCAGCAAAATTTTTGTTTTCTGTCCCTGTGACCTCATGCCCTGCTAGCCTAGAGGTATTAGTTCAGCCAGGAGATACAACAATGATTCTATTGCGCTGCAAGTTAACATTGTCACCCAGCCACTTTCAGCTCCTTATGCCTTTAATTCAACAGGCAAAAAAATGTAGTTACTGTGCTGGCTGGGGTGATCAATCCTGATTACCAAGAAGAAACAAGACTGCTATTCCACAATGAAGGTAATGAAAAGTATGTCTGATATATGAGGGATTCCTTACGGAGCCGCTTAGTATTGCCATGTCCTGTGAATAAAGTCAATGGAAAACTACAACAACACAATCTAAGCAGGACTATGAATGGCCCAGATCCTTCAGGAATGAAGACTTTGATGTCACCCCACCACGTAAAGAATTAAAACCAACTGAGGTGCTTGATGAAGGCAGACGGAATACAGAATGGGTAGTGGAAGAAGGTAGTTATAAACATCAGCTACAACCATGTGACCAGTTACAGAAGTGAGGACTGTGATTGTCATGAGTATTTCTTCTTTATTTTGTTATAAATGTGTGTGTGTGTGTGTGTGTGTGTGAAGCACCTTTGTTCTCTTTCTACTCATATCCCCTTATCATGTAACATAAGATGTATTTACTTTACATCATAGTATTTCAGTATTGTTAATTTCATATCAAAGTATTTAAATTATGGAATATCAAAGAGAAGAGTAAGCATCACCAAGGACTTTGCATCCTCTTCTGGGGAAAGGGTTAGTATATTTTCAGTTGTATGCAGAATAGTTGTATCATGTTAGGTAGAAGTATGACCCTGTTACTGTCTTTATTTGGGGATTAGTATGGTTTAGGAAAATGTGTGTGGGTAACAAGTTGACAAGGAGTGGGCTTGTGATGGTTAATTTAATATGTCAACT
>NW_007737870.1:12836-14865 GCF_000696425.1 Galeopterus variegatus | reverse complement strand
TGTGTGTGGGTAACAAGTTGACAAGGAGTGGGCTTGTGATGGTTAATTTAATATGTCAACTGGACTGGGCCATGATGCCCAGATATGTTGTCAAGCATTATTCTGGATTTTCTGTGAGGGTGTTTTGGATGATTAACATTTAAGTCAGTGAACTTTGAGTAGAGCAGATTGCCCTCCTTAATGTGGATGGGCCTCCTCTAGTCAGTTGACGGCCTCAATAGAACAAAAGATTGACCTTCCCTGAGCAAGAGGGAATTCTGCAGCAGATAGCCTTTGGACTTGAACTGCAGCATCAGCTCTTTCCTGGGTCTCCAGCAGATTTTGGACTTGTCAGCATTCATAATTACATGAGCAAATTCCTTAAGATAAATACACACACACACACACATTCTATTGGTTCTATTTCTCTGAAAAATCCTGACTAATACACCAGATGATCAACTACTTGCTGATGGCTGCCATGGATGTTTTGGCTAGGGTGATGTATTAAAGGGATAGGCAGATGCTGTAGATTGGATGTCCCCTCAGTCTCATTGAAGCTTAAATCCCCACTGTATTGTTGAGGGTGGGAAACCTTATTATGGTAATTGAAAGGTGGGGCCTTGAAGAGGTGATTAGGTTGTTGAACCATGTTGTAGTGAATTGATTAATAATGGCAGTCAGGGGTGTGGTTCTGAGGGCTTTAAAAGGAGAGCACATGAGAGTCTCTCCACTCTGTCATTTTCTGCCATGTGAGATCCCTGGGTTACTGTCACCACCACCAAGGCCTTCATCAAATGTGTTCCTTGGACTTTGAACTTCCCAGCCTCTGAAANTGTTCTATATCCTAATTGTGGTAGTGGTTACACAAATCTATCTGCATATGTGTTAAAAATCCATAGAACTGTACCCTTCAAAATGCCAACTTTGCTATATGTTTTTTTTTAAAAGAAAGAAAATGGAAATGATAAGGAACGGAAGCCAGAGTGCTATGATTACGAGCTGACATGATGGTAGATAGAATGGGATGGGAATAGCTAGGGGTCAGAGTAGAGAACAGGAAATGTGTCCTTGAGCTACCCAAGGTACAATAATGGAAATGAGATTCCAGTCCAAAGTAGAATCCTGGAAGAGTTGCCTCCTCAGTATAAAAGTGATCAAAAAAACTCCAGAGCTCGTGCCAAAAGCACAGGAAAGTAATCAGTAAGACACAGGATGTTTATCTCTACTGAGGGTTCTGAGTAGAAAAATAAAGCAGTAAAAAAAAAATCCAAATTCCAAACCTACATCAGTACCTATATGAAGTGCAAACTTTCATTACTCACAGGTACAGAAATTATTAAGCCAAGAAATTGATGTAAAACTTTGTCCCAAAGCAGTGAATCCCTGAGGTGTTTGGAAAAACCAAATTTAAAACTTCTCTATTGGGACACTTCCAGAACCCAGGACACACTAAAATACCATATAGAGAAAAATCAACCTTCACTGAAGATGAGCTCACAAACAAAAATATGAGCCTCTATAAGAAATGATGCACCATAACAAGAGTCAGCAAACACAAGCAGGAGGTTAATTACCATAAAAACTTGAGATGATGAAACCATTTCAAAATATTTACAATGGCTAATGAAGGTAGAAAATAAATGCCATAATGAAAAAAAAACAGCCATTTTAAATTTAAGAAAAATCTCTCTAGAAATGAAAAATCTAAATTAAAAAATTCTATGTCTAGACTAAATAATAGATTATGCAGAATTATAAAAAGAATTTATTAACACTTTAATAAAANAAGCAACAGAAATGGACTAACACAGCAGACTTGTGGTACTGAAAACATGGCAGACTGAGCTAATTGGCCCCTACTCCTGATACACGTACATAGAAATAATACACAAAATACAATATAAAAAATTAATACAATGCTAAACTTAAAAAGAAAAAAAATGTACTAACTGCAAGAAATGATGAGGAACTTTGCCGTAATGGAACTGTTCTATATCCTAATTGTGGTAGTGGTTACACAAATCTATCTGCATATGTGTTAAAAATC
>NW_007737870.1:11458-12730 GCF_000696425.1 Galeopterus variegatus | reverse complement strand
TAAATAATAGATTATGCAGAATTATAAAAAGAATTTATTAACACTTTAATAAAACACTCCTGATAAAATTAGTTAGAATGCAGCACAGAGAGGTAAAATTACAGAAAATTAGAACTAGGGACTAATAGACACAAGGTATAGACTGAGAAACCCCCTTATGTCTAATGGAAGTCCCAGAATTAGAGTTTAGAAAAGATTGGTAAATTTTTTCTGTACAGAAACAAGTAGTAAATGTTTTAGGTTTCAAGGGCCATGTAGCTCTGTCACAACTACTCAAGTCTGCAGGTGCACTGCAAAAGCAGCCATAAACATTACACAGAGAAATAGTTGTGGCTGTGTTCCAATAAAACTTTTTTCTTTTCAAAAAAATTTATTTTTTTAATTGACACATATTGATGGTATATATTTATGGGGTACAAAGTTATATTTCAATACATGTATACAGGAAAAGTAAGTTCTAGTGGTGTACAGTAGTGCCAGGCATCTATAATTAACAATAACTTACTGTATGTTCTGAAATGGCTAGAAGGAAGGAGCTCAAATGCTCTCATCACAAAGAAATGATAAATTTTTACAGTGATGAATATGCTAATTACCCTGACTTGACCAGCAAAACTTTATTTGCAAAAACAGGCAGTGGTCAAATTTGGCTGATGGGTCATAGTTTACTGGCCTCTGATCCAGAGAAAATGGTAGGGGGTTTTCGTGGGTTTTAAAATGCTTAATATTTAGGTTGAACATGCATACTGAGCCCCAAGCAAGATAAATGCACACAGAGTTATATTATAGTGAAAAGTTGGAATGCAAGAATCAAGAGAATAAACTTGTAAACAACCACAAGAGACAGAGTATCTACAAAGGAATGGTTGATAACACATTTCTCATCAGCAACAAATAGAATCCAAAAAACAATGCAATCAAATCTTCACAGAGGTGAGGAAAATAACAGGCAACCTATAATTTTATACCCTGCAAAATTATCATTCGAGAGTGAGGGCAAAATAAAAACATTGTGATACAAACACTGAAAGAGTTAACAACTCATATACATTTAACTGAAAGGACTAGTGTAACGCATACTTCAGAAAGAAAGAAATTGAAAGAAGGAAAGCGTTTGGTGCAATGCTGAGCAAAGACACCCATTTTCTGTGGGTAAATTAAGTATGTCTTAATAATAATAACTAATAAAGATTTTTAAAATAAGATGGAACTAAAATACTAGGCAACAACAATTTAGATTTTAGGTCAGCTTTGCATATTAAAAATTTTAAA
>NW_007737870.1:9913-11171 GCF_000696425.1 Galeopterus variegatus | reverse complement strand
TGTACAGTAGTGCCAGGCATCTATAATTAACAATAACTTACTGTATGTTCTGAAATGGCTAGAAGGAAGGAGCTCAAATGCTCTCATCACAAAGAAATGATAAATTTTTACAGTGATGAATATGCTAATTACCCTGACTTGACCAGCAAAACTTTACTTGCAAAAACAGGCAGTGGCCAGATTTGGCTGATGGGTCATAGTTTACTGGCCTCTGATCCAGAGAAAATGGTAGGGGGTTTTCCTGGGTTTTAAAATGCTTAATATTTAGGTTGAACATGCATACTGAGCCCCAAGCAAGATAAANGAGTGAGGGCAAAATAAAAACATTGTGATACAAACACTGAAAGAGTTAACAACTCATATACGTTCAACTGAAAGGACTAGTCTAACGCATACTTCAGAAAGAAAGAAATTGAAAGAAGGAAAGTGTTTGGTGCAATGCTGAGCAAAGACACCCATCTTCTGTGGGTAAATTAAGTATGTCTTAATAATAATAACTAATAAAGATTTTAAAAATAAGATGGAACTAAAATACTAGGCAACAACAATTTAGATTTTAGGTCAGCTTTGCATATTAAAAATTTTAAAGAAAAAACAAAAATTAAATGTATTACTTCTAAACCAGTAAAAGGATTAAAAGTTAATTTTTTAAAAAAGTTTAAATCCAATAGAAGTCATAAAAGGAAACAAACAACAAAAAAAAGCAAAAGAATATACATGGAAAATACAACATAAAAGGCAGAATGAATTCAAACATATCAGAAGTTGCATCAAATGTGTCCTTTTGGACATATCATCTTGGAACCAGGGGGGAAGAAGCAGCACTTTGCCCAAGAGTGGAGCCACCATGACCACCAGCCTAATACAAGTGTTTTACAGAAACCAACGTCATGTGAAGGAGCAGCCCAGTGGAGCCTGAAGAAGCCTGGAGAGGCATGTTAAGCCAATCACTGAGTCTGAGATTTCAGATACTAGACAGTATCTGTATGCCATGTATGAGTCTGGATTAATACTTAACCTTTTGATGAGCAATTTCATCTGTTTTTAATGAGCAATTTCTTTTACCTTATCAGAAAGAAGTCATCATTTTGGATTTTAGTGTACTAGAGGTTTAGGGTCTAGAACATCTTCATTTCATCTTTTCTCAGGCCCTGAGAAATCAAGTTCAATGTTGCTACCCAAGGGCCAATAGTCATATTTTAATTATTTTCCTGTGGTGTTCAACTTTTAGCAAAATTTAGATATTTCCCTGACAGAA
>NW_007737870.1:0-9403 GCF_000696425.1 Galeopterus variegatus | reverse complement strand
TTTTAATTATTTTCCTGTGGTGTTCAACTTTTAGCAAAATTTAGATATTTCCCTGACAGAATACCCTAACTCTACTATGTCAGGATGAAGTATTATGGAACTTGACAAATCTAAGATAAATCGCTATTTTTTATTCACTTACAAGATTGTAATTGGTTTCCTGTTAAGAAACCTTGAATAAGAAATATTAAGCCATCTCTATTAGAAACAGATGTTTTCATTTTTCAAAAAATCATATTAGTTTTTCATTAGCAGCTGAATACTTTTCTGAGACAATATCCATTTTAGCACCAGGATCACTTGGAACAACAGGTATTATATTAGTCAAAATACACATAGACAGTAAATATCAGGATCCCACCCTAATCAAAATAGCTTAAGGAAACAAAAAAAGAATGCCTTTTTTCTCGTTATCTAAAATGTCCTCAAATTATATCATCACAGTGGCTTCATCATCAGACAGACCCTCTCCAAGTGGGGGTAAAGATGTCCCCAGGAGCATCAGGTTTACACCATCTTTTGGCTTCCAGTTGCAGTAAGAAGAAAGATGAATCTTCTCCTGCAGCATCCAAACCAAATACTCTGGCACCTTTGGGTCACATGCTCTCTCCAGACCATTCACTAAATCCAGGGGTAATCCAGGAGTAATCCGATTAGCCAGCCTGAATCCTGCCACTCTCTCCCCACGCACCCCCACTGCCCCCCATGATGGGAAAGGCAGGGTTACATGATTGACAGCCCCTTCCCAAAGGTAAAAGTTGCTGAGTGAATGAAAACAGTAATAAATATTCATTTCATTCTTTCCAGAGACATCTCAGTGCAAGGCATCTACAGTCAGACAGACTTGCTAGCTTAAGCAAGTATCTAATCCCTGTGGGCCTCACTTTTTCTTATTTATATCAATCCTGCAGAGTTATTGTGAGGGTGGAGATCATCTGTGTATTCAGCTGCTTTCCCTCCTCCCTTAAGTCTGTGTCTGCCCCTGGCTGATAAGTGGGCCCCCGACTGGATCCCCTCCAACTCTGGGCCTCAGCCTGGAGACAGGCTGGTCTGCACTGTCCTTGTCCAACAACCCCAGCTCTTGCAGCTGCCCCCTGGCTGCCTGGAAATCTCCCTAACATGCACTCACAACCTGTAGCGTTGTCTGCACTATCTATGCTGTGCTCAGGCTTCCTCCCCAGCGCAGCTGCAATGGGACCCATTCTGTGCCAGGAAGCAGAGAGATGCTGAGACAGAGTAAGGCATGTGAAAGGTTTACTGGGGAGCAACACTATGAAAGGAAAAAGGAGGACACAAGATTGGGCAGGGGGCAGCTCAGATCATGCTGCAGACTTGACAAACTCTCTGCCATTCCAGCAGGAACTACTCCCAGTTAGAGGGCTCCAACACTGGGTGGAAATGGCAGGCCCTTGCACCACCATCTTCCTCAGTCACTGGCTGGAAGCCATGCAGAAAAAAGTGTGCCCTTAGCTACCATGCCCTTGGTGGGTGATACACCAAAAAGACTGTGACCTTGGCTCAAAAGCTGAGGCCTACCTTGGAGAACAGCTTCAGGCTGTAGCTAATTACACTCCTCACAGCTGGGCAGTGTGTCCTTCCTTGAAGAGGGATCTGAGCAGTGTCTTGCCATGTCTGTCACACCCTCTTAGACCCTGTATAACAGGAAATTTCTAGAGAATCAGTGTCTGACCCCAAAGGGGGTATCCTGATTATGATAGGTAAATAGCAGGGAAACTTTCATTTTTAAATAATATCACCTAGATGCCTACTCAGCCCTCAGAGCCAGCCCTACCCAAACCACCCCAATTCCATCTAGAACCTCTCAAATCACGGATCCTTCCATCCTTTCTGTGACCTTCCAGGTGAAATCTTAGCATTTTCCCACATTTATCTAAAACATGGAAGATTGGAGCCAGGCTGATGGCCTAGGAAAAGACTGTGATGAGGAGTGCTTACTATGTGGTACAGTTAACCAATACTTACTATGCAGTGTAACTATGCCCATTTTAAAGGTTAAGAAATGAGGCTCAGTAAAGATGATTAACTTGCCCAAGGACATTTGATTAGGAAATGGGGCAGTGGGTATCCCAGCTCTCTTGGCCTCCCAAGTCTGTACACTTTCCGTTGGCCACACAGGAGAGTATGTAATGCATTTTTCATAAAGTTTTTCACCCAACATGGTTTGAAAGTGCATGGTTTGAAAATGCATATTGAGTGCATTATTAGATGAATTTCTGGCTATTCATTATGCTTGGCTATCTGGAACGATCCATTCCAAAAGGGTACTAGGAAGCTGAGGTTTTAGTCTCCCACAAATTCTGTGCAAGAGAGAAAAGTCTGTGATGAGGAGTGCTTACTATGTGGTACAGTTAACCAACACTTACTATGCAGTGTAACTATGCCCATTTTAAAGGTTAAGAAATGAGGCTCAGTAAAGATGATTAACTTGCCCAAGGACATTTGATTAGGAAATGGGGCAGTGGGTATCCCAGCTCTCTTGGCCTCCCAAGTCTGCACACTTTCCGTTGGCCACACAGGAGAGTATGTAATGCATTTTTCATAAAGTTTTTCACCCAACATGGTTTGAAAATGCATATTTTGTGCATTATTAGATGAATTTCTGGCTATTCATTATGCTTGGCTATCTGGAACTATCCATTCCAAAAGGGTACTAGGAAGCTGAGGTTTTAGTCTCCCACAAATTCTGTGCAAGAGTTCAGCATGAAAACTACTCAAAGTGAGCTCTCCTTTATAAGAATAGCTAACATGCGCTGGCTAACTTTTGCTGGTTCTTACCCTCTAAACGTTGAAGGCTCTTCCTCTGTCTCTTCTCCCTCTGCCAAGTGGTGTTATAGTTTCAACTGACCTTGCCATGACCTTGACCAGTGTTCCTTTGTGAATGCTCTGTCAACCTGAAACATCTGATCCGCAATTTGTTATTCACACCATATCCTCCCTGCCTTTGTGTGTGGAGTTAATATACATACAAGGACAGCAAGTTCTAAACGTTCCTCATTAAAAGGAGTAAGCTAGAACTACTACCACAGGGACTAGCATAAAAAACATTGCACACACACAAGTAGTCCTTAGTTACTTTTACTTGTTTATACTTGAGAGCGGCTGACGGCTTTCTCTATGCGAAGCTCTCTTCAAGACATGCTGCTTCTGCCACACCAGGGGAAAAGCAGGTGGGGAACAAAGCACTTGGCTAATAAAGACAGAGACATCTGCATTAGATGTTTGAAGAAGACAAGGGGAATTGGGAACATATTTGTTTAACTATATTACTTATTACTTTATTATTATCCTGCTTAATGTGTGGCTGACCTCGTGCACACTCAGTGCCAGAACCCACAGTTAGAGATGCTTAACTCCTCACTGCAAAACAAACATGTGCGTGACTGTCTCAGGAAAGGGGAGATGTGATCTGAAAGTTAACACCAGGCCTGCACAATGCAGAGATTATTGCTAAGAAAGAAAGGTATGGTGGTTTTCATGCACGTGTTTTTTTGTTGTTGTTTTTGTTTTATTTTTCTGCCCTAGACCCACATTGATCCTCATCTTAAAATGCATATTGAGAAGGTAATGAATATAGGTTTAGCCAAGTTACCTAAAATTAAAAAATTACCCAACCAAAGTAGATGCAAAGATGGGAGTCTTTCTAGCAAGGAGAACCTGAGGGTCATGGGTATAGTTTGTTTGTTATCCGACTGTTTTCTGATACAGGCTGCTGCCTTTGGAAAGGCGGGTTGTGGAAGCGGATGGTCACCGGCAGGTCACATTGTGCCTTCAGCTCCTGTGCCCTGAGCAGCCAGGCTGAGGCACAGCCGATCTCTGCTATCGGCAGCGTGTTCATCTTTCCTGCCAGCATCACTCTGGCTCAGTTAAGATGGTGCTGCATTTGGTTCCAGCAAGATCTCTGTCCTTATCTAAGACCCATCTCTGCAGGAAACTTGGTTCACTCTTGGAAAAGGTTTATTCGTAATTTTATTTAAAAATTTTTATACAATAAACCTCACAAAACAAATGTACAGCTTAATGAATGATTAAAGAAAACATCCTTATAACCACCATTCAGGCCAAGAAAAGAACTTGCCAGTGACCCCAAAGGCCACATTATGTGCCCCTGTCCTGGAGAAGTGCCTTCCTGACTTGTGTAGAAGTCTCTTTCTCATGTTTTTTATGGTTTTTTTTTCCCCACCCAAGTGATAGAAACTATACTTTAGTCTCACCCATTTTTTTAAATGATGCATTTTTTTAGTCTCTTTGACCTACAGATAGCCCCTCAATCCTTTCTTTTTCTTACAGTTTATCTGCTGAAGAACTCAGGAAGTGTGACTGGTGGAGTTTGCCTCTGTCCGGATTTTGCTGACAGCACCCTGACCTGCAGTCCAACATGCTCTCCTGCCCTTAGCATTTCCTACAAATTAGCAGCTGGAATCATTACACTGCTTGACTTTTCACAAGTCTGGTGACCAGAGCTTCCCCTTCTCTCTCCCACGCCCAGAAGGTAGAGGCCTCCCCTCCACGGTGCAGATACAGCCTCTGTAGACACATAACCCTTTCATGCTTCTGTATTTTCTTACCAGCCTGTCCCAGTGCCTGAAGTACAGTCCCTGCCTTCCTCACCTACAAAATGACTACTGAGGCTTTAAGGCCCAATTCAAAAGTCAAATGTTACTCACTGGCTCTGAAGCCTTCACACATCCTCCAGGCAGAATATATCACTGGGTCGCCACTGTGTTCTCACTCACCTCTAGGACAGCATTTGCTGTACCACATCATAATCACCTGAACACGTAGGTCTCCCTGCCACTCACCACCCCACTCCTCGAGGGCCGTGACTGTCTTATCTGAGCAGAAGCAGGCATTCAGCACATGTAGGTGGGCAACACCCTTCCCCACCCCTTGTAGGGAACACCTGGATTCCTTCTCTCCACCACGCCCAGTGGTCGAGAAGGGGCACTCTCCCCCTGGGACCTCCTTTCATGGTGCCTCCAAGGTCAGCTCTGCTCTGCAGCTGCTCTTTTGTTTCAAGATTGGCAGCAGGCTTTCCTGCCCTCAATGGCCTCTTCTTAAGAGTATCTGTACTCTCATCTGATGAGTTTGGCTTGGAACTTGGCATTCAAAGAGGAGGATCATAGAATACCACCCTGCCCCTTGACCGCCCCATAGCATAGCTCTGTCATAGAATTTCCAGTGCAATGCACCTTGCTCAGTCACTCCATTAAGCAATACGACAAATGACATTGGATATACAGGCCCAAAATTACACCTGTCCTTAAGTGGGGATGGGCAAGCAATGTGGGATGTATCCTCTCACACTAGTATATTAAACTTTCTCTCACCTTTCAAACCCAGCTGCAAAACCACTCCAAGAGAACTTTCCCTGATTAACTTGACCTAATTCTCTTAATTTCTCTACTCAGTGAGCCTTCATTAATTATGTACCTAGAGATTTTACTCTATTCATATGCTCTCACTATACCATTCTAGGAACATGCTTTTCATTTTGTTTTATGTGCAGTTTCTTGAGAGGAAGACCGGGTCTTGCAGTTCTTTTGCATCTCTCCCACTATGTCAGTTCACATTTCTGCACAGACCCAATAAATGTCACTGGCTGACAAATGTATGTGACTATAAATGTACCTGTACCATTGTAATTTTCTAGTACAAGGGCCAAAGGAGTTGAGGAAGAAAAGGTGCTAAAATTTCTAGCCTCTCTGAAGGACATTTTATCCAAAATGTCTTTTTCTTTTCCTAAATTGTGCCCTTTTTCTTTTCTTGCTAATCTGCTGAAATTTGCTAACCTGCCAATCTCTTGAACTCTTTGAATAAAGACTTGTTTAGCAGGTTTTGACATCTGAAAGAAAGGTTTTAAAATCCAGTTTAAAGTTCTAAATATGATTAAGTATATTATTTTGTGTATTGCTATTGCCATTTGTGTTCATTGTAAAAAAACCCTATTGAATCAATGTTTTTTCACCAACCTGCAGTTTTCTCTGATTCTTCCACAGTCCCCTATGATATAGTAATGGTTTCTCTGAGCAATGAGCCCTGGTAATAATGTTGTAAGTCAAATTAAATTATTATTATTTTTACTTTCCAAAGGGAATATCTTTCAGATACTGTACTTAACAGATCTATGATGATATAAAGTAAATTTTGAAACTTTTCTGAGGACAAAAGGCATTTGGCCAAATCTACCAGATGATTCAGGTTATCTACTGAGTTTTGCGAAGACTTACGAAAAACCTAAGCAGCACATTCATGTGTATGTGTGGGTGTGTGAAAATATTCAGGTTGTACACTGCAGGTTAGGGCCCTTTACTGCCCAACTGAGGGAAAGGCACCATGTGTTCTAGAGAAATACCAGTAAATCCCCCAAGATCTTGCTCATATTTTTTTCAGTCAATAAATTAAGGAAGGATTTAGATAATTGACAGAAAAGAAGTAGGGTAAGATTGTCAGTGTGCATGTGTGTGCACATGTGCCATGTTTTGGTGTTCAAATAGCTAATTAGTAAATGCATATATTAGACTTCATCTGTTAATTTTAAAGGGAATTATAGCTTTGATTATGCTAGCCAAGAGGAAATACATTTTCATTTATTCATGGTAATTTAAATGTTTAAATTGGAAGATAGTATTTGGAATAAATGAGTGGTTAATTTTGATAAAATGAATAAAAGAACTGAGTTCACACTAGTTGTAGTGTGACCTCTTAGTAGGCTGGATTCCCCTAGAAGCCTGCAGCCCCGAGGCTCAGTCATTCACCCCTGATGTGTTTTCTAAGCTCCCTCCCTCCCTGCATTCCCTCCTCTCCTTCCTTCCTTCTTTTTGCCCTCCTCTCTTTCTCTAACTTCCCTTTCTCTCTTTCTCCCCACCCCACTTCACTCTCAACTTCCAAAGACAGTTAGTACTTTTGCCTTTCTTATTTCCAGCTGCTAGCAGAGCCTCCTGCTGGGGTTATTTTCTTCCCCAAGCCTATCCTTCTCCCTCTTTACATTCTCTCTAAAATAATCAATCAGGCCCTTGTAGATCTAGGTTCTCATTACTAGTCCCTAAAAGGGAGGAAATGAAAGGTTCAGGAAATCCTAAAAAGTGATATAGTGGCTTACTGAACCAGAAAAACTTACAGCTTCTTTCTAGACCTGCCTTATCCAATATGGTAGCCCCTAGCCACATGTAACTATTTAAATACAAAGTTAAATGAATTAAAATTAAATGAAATTAAAATTTCAGTTCCTTCATCTCACTGGTGTGAACCCTGAAAGAGCCAATCTTTGAGAAGGATCCTGAGTGGCTAACTGGGTCTAACTTCTGAATGGAGCCGAGCAGCCATTTGCTAACTAGAAGTTACACATGTACTCTGTTTGGGACTTCATTTTGTCACATGAACTTAATCAACGGACTGTAACCTGTCAAGTGTTAGCTGGCCAGAACTCAGAAAGCCAGAATCCCTCTTTTGCATAATGGGGGCAGAACCAATCAGAACTGAGCAAGATTGAATCCCTCATTTGCATAGGAAGACCAGAGTGGGAACAGGGTGGGAACTTTTGCTACATAAGACTGTCCCTCTCTTTGTTCTGGTGGAGCACATTCTCATTTTGTACCAAAGGCTGTGTACAAATTGCAGATTGACATAGGAAGACCAGAGTGGGAACAGGGTGGGAACTTTTGCTACATAAGACTATCCCTTTCTTTGTTCTGGTGGAGCACATTCTCATTTTGTACCAAAGGCTGTGTACAAATTGCAGATTGCAAAATATTCACCAAATAAAGTCTCCCTTCTCCCCAAATTCTTTTCCAGTAAAATTTGTTAACACTAGCCACATTTCAAATATTCAGTAGCCACATAGTGGCTAAGGTATTGTGCAGAACAGAAAATTTCCATTATCCCAGAAGTTCTATTGGACAGAGAGCTATTCTAGATTCTCTGAAGGAGAAATGCCTTTATTTTTATCACATTCTCCTTTTCAGTAGCCACATAGTGGCTAAGGTATTGTGCAGAACAGAAAATTTCCATTATCCCAGAAGTTCTATTAGACAGAGAGCTATTCTAGATTCTCTGAAGGAGAAATGCCTTTATTTTTATCACATTCTCCTTTCAGGAAATGCCCTCTTCTGTTGTTGAAGAGGCTTCAGCAGACCTCCTCGCGAAAAGAGGCTTCAGCAGACCTCCTCGCAATGGTGTGTTAAAGCAGGACAGTCATCCTGTTTCTGAATCAAGTGAATCATATGATACGTGCTCCACAAATATAATGAAACTTAGGGGGAACTATAGTACTCATAGAGACCTAAGGAAACGGGCAAGCCTAGAGGAGCTTAGTTCTCTGCCGAGAGGTAATAGTAGTGAGAGGAAAGTTAAGAGATTCCGGGAGCATATTTAAGATCCGAAGGCATAGCAGTCTCCCTCTTGCTAGGAAGGGACGTTTAGGATTGCACCTCACTCAATACAGCACTTAAGTTTTGTATAGATACTAATGCACCAGAAGCTCACAACGAAAAGAACCCTGCAGTGAAAATATTGCTAACTTCAGAATCCATTTTCAAGAGTAAATTTTTATCCATTTAAAGTATCCAGGCTTTCAGAATGAATAAAGCACGCCAGCAACCAAGACCTCCAGGAATTGCTGGAACTTCTTATTAACACAAATTACTTTTCAATCTCTCCGTGCAGACTGCAGTCCTCACAGGAGTATCTTCATCACCTCACCACCTTCAGCACAGAGCTGGACACACTCTAGGAGCCCAGAAAAATTTTATTGAATATATTTTTCACAAACATTCATTTATATCTTTGTTCTTCTCTATTGTCATCCTCCAACACAGTTAAATCACAATTTTTGGCTTACTTAAGGTTTATGCAATTACCATTGTATGAATGTTGTGTATTGCTGAGCCAAGTAATGTTTAGATTTCCTTTCATTGATCTCATTGTTTTCCCATTTGCTTCATTTTGTATGTACCTTTCACTGATTCTTCCTGCAGTTCCAACCACTCTGTGAAACTGCTCTCAACACTGTTTTTCATTAGGTCAGACTTACCACATCATCACTGGTCCCACTTCATCCCTGGCGACCTCCCTCCTGGCATTCCGTCCTGCAGCTCCGTTTGGAGCCTATTCCCAGCCAGTCTGCTGCACGCCTTTGTCCTGGGGCTTCTCTTCTCTGCGCTCGGATTTCCAGTTCCTGTTTTCCTTGTCTTCTTTTTCGATTGACTCTTTGTCTTGCTAGATAACACCTTCTACTTGCTCCTTAAGAAACAGTTCATGGGATGTAAGTGTATGAAAATGTTTTTTTTTTCTACCCTCACATTTGATTGCTAATTTGTCTGGATTAAGAAGGTTAGGCTTGAAGTCACTTTTTCTCAGATTTTGAAGGCCTTGCTCCATTGCCTTC
>NW_007737869.1:35906-49180 GCF_000696425.1 Galeopterus variegatus | reverse complement strand
GTCAGTTGCATGGCTTCTTCCCCACTCCCAAGGCTCAGTTCCTCCTTCCTCAGGTCAGGGTAAATGCCCTGCAGCAGGGGTTGGGACACACGTGGTCCTGCCACACTGGCCATAAGCATGCGCAGCTGTGAGGAGGCCACAGTTAGCCTGTCAGTTGCATGGCTTCTTCCCCACTCCCAAGGCTCAGTTCCTCCTTCCTCAGGTCAGGGTGAATGCCCTGCAGCAGGGGTTGGGACACACGTGGTCCTGCCACACTGGCCATAAGCATGCGCAGCTGTGAGGAGGCCACAGTCAGCTATCAGATGACAGACAGGCAGCATCCAGGGAGAGCCCCAGGCAGGTCATCTCTGACTCTGGACCTCAGCGTCCCCATCTGTGAAGCAAGAGCCATGAACCAGGCCCCTCTAAGGAGTTTCCAAGGCAGGGGCTCTGCACTTCCACACACACTCTGCCCCTCCTGGAACACATGATGGCCTGTCTCTCGGCCAGCCCTGAGCAGGCGATGGGCTCAATGCTGACTCAAGCAGCGTCAGCCAGGGAGCCAGTGCAGGATTCCTGGAATGCCCTGGAAAAAAGCTGGGTGCCGTCCAGGCGCCGACACCGCCAGCCATGTGGAGTCTCTCCCGTTCCAGAGGGAACCCTTGTTACCTTCCAGGCCGGTGCCCCTGATCCAGCCAGGCCTGGCCCTTCAGGAGGGCTGGGAGCCATCGGGGTTGGCTGGAGGGACATGCCAGGGTCATCATGACCTCAAGTCCTGGATAGGAGCCTGGGCCAGTCCTCAGAGGGCTTGAGGCTTGCTAACATGCAGACAGTTGAGCTGGGGGCCCCCTAGGCCAGCTACATGGGGCCGGAGAGGGAAGGAAGGAGCCGAGCAAGTTGCTGGCCTGGAGGGCCCTGAATCCTGTCTATGGTGCCTCAGACGCTCCGGCACCAGGGGCTACAGATGGCCCCGCACAGTCCTCCCACTCCCTGTCCCCACAAAGCCTGCGGTTCACACATCTAGTCTATACTACTTACCAGTTCTGGCCAAATGTCTCCTACAGCAACCTCAGGCAGCTCTGCTGAGGAGGGAGTGAAGCCCATTCTACAGATAAGGAAACTGGAGCTCAGTGAGGCTTCACATCCCACATGTAGTGAGTGGCAGAGTCACTCGCTCGTTTAGTCATTCAACAATCACGTGCTGAGAGGCAGGATAGTACAATGGTTACATGCTCAAGCTTGGAGCCAGAGTGCCAGATTGGATCTTGGTGGCCACCACGTTCCAAGTGTTCACTTTGAGGGCCCCTCGGGTCTCGGTCTCTTCATGTGGGCCTGATCACAGTATTAGGCACGAGTGTGCCACATGTTCTGGGCTCAAGGCAGGGCTGGCATGTGGCCAGTGGGTGTCGGTGTTTGCTGTCATGCTCACCTATACGGAGCCTCGTGCCAGGTGCTGGGGAAAGAAAGCAAGAGAGACAAGCGCCTGCCTGCAGGATGTCTGGACACAGCAGAAACAGGCCTAGGGACATAAACCATGATGGCCCCTGAGCCGGAGGCTAAAAGAAATGCCTGAGGATAGTGTGTGCCCAGAGGAGGGGCCCCTGATCAGATGGCCAAGACACTTCATTCTCCCCTCTACTGTGAATGTAAAAGGAACGCTGAAGGAGTGTTTGGAAAAGAAAAACCTCCGTATAACCCCACGCCCTACCCCATCCAGGACGTCTTAGGACGCCTCTCTCCTGGTCACCTCTGTGGCGCTCGAGTCGCTTCCTGGGCTCCTTTATAAAATGTGTTTACCGTTTTCAGGAGATTAACCTCAGCTCAGCTCCAAACTAAACATAGGATCCTGGGTGAGTCCTTTGTGTGTAAAATAGGGATAAAAATGCCTGCCTTTCTTAGATGATAAGGAAAATAAACGAGATGGCGTACACAGAGCGTGTACTGGCGCCAGCGCCGTGCACACGGCCTTTAATGTGCCTCGGTCCGTTTCCCTGGTGGAAATCTCAGACAGGCTGGGTTGAGCCACTGTGGACTCTGTCGAATGCACCTGCCACTCACACCCAAGCGATTTTTTTCTGAGTGGTTTTGTGAGCAGGATAACGTCGCCGCACACGTCTTCACCCATAGAGCTCCCTCACTGAGTCCCCGAGGCGGACGCGTCAGGGATGGTAGAAAGCATCTCCTTTGAGAAAATCGCCTGGGATCCTCTGGGTGAAGAACCATTTTTGATAAGCTTGGGAGGTGCCTGAGGAGCTCGGGGGAGCCCTGCCTCCTTTACGCTCCCACCACGTCCGTGAGGGGCCTCTGGCTGGCACGTGGCAGGTGGATTTGAGCCCGAGAGGGTCTGGTAATAGTGGTTGTGTCATTTGCTCAGGCTGCCATACCAAAATACCACATACTGGGTGGTTTAAACAACAGAAATTTACCTTCTCATGATTTCAGAGGCCAGAAGTCCAAGGTCAAGGTGTCAGCAGAGTTGGTGTCTCCTAAGGCCTCTCCCCTCACCTTGTGGATAGCCGTCTTCTCCCTGCATCCTCACGTGGTGTCCCCCTGTGTGCATCTGTGTCCCAATCTCCTCTTCTTATAAGGACACCAGTCCTATTGGTTAGGACCCACCCATATGGCCTCCATTTTAACTTAATTTACCTCTTTAAAGACTGTCTGCAAATACAGTCACACACTGGGGTGCGGGGGTTAGGACTTCAACCTGAGTTTTGAGGGTAACACAATTCAGCCCATAACAGTGGTGATTCATCACGATTCTAGAATTTATGGGGCACCAATTATGCTGGGCCTCAGGATCACTATCCCAGCGACCTCTGCAACACCACCATTAGCTCTGCCCCCCTATGGGGAAACCGAGTCTGAGAGGGACAGTGACTTGCCCACAGTCACATCGTCCTCCGGGGGCTGAGGCAGGGTTGGGTCCAGGCCTGGATTATTCCAGAGCCTGTCGGCTTTACACCAGGTGACAGAGCTTCCCAAAATGGTTGGGAAAAGTTCTCAGTGCCCCAGAAGGTCAGTGGCTTTACATGGGGTTGTAGGAGCCAGCCAGGAACCCAGTCCTGGAATGAGCTCAGAGTATCCAACAACCAAGACCCGTTTGTCCTGGCACCCGCCGCGCCCGGCACACTTGGCACATGGCTGCTGTGTGGAAATGAGTGGTCGGTGACACCACGTGGCCCCTGCCCTGGAGGAAAGCACTCACTCCCGAGAAGGCAGGCCACCAGCCGCACATCCGAACCCCCAGGAAACTGAGCCGAGAGCCAGGCGGCTCTGCCCTTCCGCTCCATCCCTGCCAGCTCCGGGCCTCGGCCAGCACGGAGTGGCCTTTCCCACGTCTGCATCTCAGGCCAAAGCTCATTCCAAAGCCCTGGGCTGTCCCGGAGCTGAGTCACGACGGAAGTTGGTGGGATTCCGTAGGGGGGCAAATCTGGCCCCCACATGTTCTTGCCGCCCTCATCCGTGCCAGCAGCTCCGGCCCCCTCACCACACCACCCAGAAATGTGCAGCGTGGACGCGCTCCCTGCACAGGGCCCGGCTCTGGATTCCTCCCCGCTCCCGGCCCCAGCCGGCCGCCAGCTGTGAGCGCCTGCCCAGAGGGCCTGTGTGCAGGGAGCTGCAGTAGCAGAGAACATCTGTCTTTGCCCAGCTTGGAATTTTCTCTCCAAATGACATTGGATGTGGTGGCCCTACTGTGTAAGAGCTCAGTTTACAAAATCCCAGGCTACGGGGCAGTGGATCAGGAGGAGAATCAATAATTATGGGTCCCTTTTATGGCCACACGCTGCTCCTGTGTGGCCAGTTAATCAGAACAAGAGTCTCCACGTAACAGAAGGAGAAACTGAGTCAGCGGGTCAAATCGTGGTCTGAAGCTCTGCAGCCAGGAGGGGGAAGCACAGGGATTTGCCCGAGGGGCTCTGCCCTGTGTGGGTCTTCGGGCATGACCCTGTTGTCCCCTGGGCTGCTTCTCTCAGCGCTGCTCTGTGCCCCAGCACTCCCATCTCCCCCTGGTTCCCAGGTCCCATCCCCTCCCAGCCTTTGCACAAGCTGTTCTCACTCCCTGAAATGCCTCCCCCAGCACACCTACTGTCTCCTGGCTGAGGGAAGGGGCAAGGAAAGGGGAAAGGGGCAAGCTGGGCGTGAGGTCCCTAGGCCCAGATTCAAGTCCCCCTCTCCTCCTTCCTGGCTGGGAGAGCTGGGCCAGCCACGTCCCATCTCTGGCTTCACTTTCTCAGTTTTTCATCTGTAGAATGGGAAGAGGCTTGCGTCCTTCTGGGGGCTGTGAGAGGACCCCCAAGAGTCGAGATGGGAAAGCCTTTTCAAAACAGGAGAGTTTTAAGGGTGTCATCACCAGCTTGCCAAGGGCCCTTTGCACACAATCCCTTGCTGCCCACCAAGGAGAGTCTGTCCCCCCCACCAGCCTGGCGGAGCCCCACGGCCAGGCCAGCACAAGCCCATGGTGGTGTAGGCGGGGTACCGAATTCTTTACCATCATCATCATCATCACTGCAAACAAGACAGGTCAAGCTTAGGCCCAGGTAACCCTCATGACGCTTGCCAGGGAGTAGGTTCTCTCATCCCCTGTTTTCAGGATGAGGACACTGGGCTGAGTGAGGGCTGAGTTTACCCCGCCTGTCCCAGCACAGGCGCTCTGCAAACACGCACGTCTTCTTCCTTCTTTGGCTCCTGTTTACAAGAGGCCTTAAATCTGCCAGCAAAGAAAGGCTGCTTGTTGCTGGGATATTCTGTCTTCCAACCGGGAAAACAAAATCCCAGGTGGCGAGCAAGCGGTAACCCTCAGAAATGGCGACATCTGCCTGGCTCCGGCTACCCATTTATCCCTCTGTTTCAGTGCTCAAAAGGACAGGCAGGTGGCCAACCGCAGAGCTGAGGGAAATGAGGAGAACCAGGATGCGATTGGACGGCCCGGCCTGACCGCGGCGGGGTGTGGGTCTTCAGCGAGGTTGGCTCAGCGTTTTGTTTTCTCCCCAAATGGAACAGCGGGCCAGGGAGTCGTGAAATGTTTCAGTTGTTTATCGGAGTGTTTCTCTCATCCTCAGACGTGCAGCTCTCAGAACTGTCTGGAAAGTCAGTGCAGTGAGCCCACCCCCTTGGAGCACCTCACAGAGATCTGTGTCCTTACCTTGGCTGGCTTTGAGGGCCTGGGGACACTGGGGCTTGACCAGCATGGCAACTCTGAGCCTCTCCTGGGGCACAGGCCTTGGCGGCCTGCAAACTCCTGCTCCTTGTTTTTTTCATTCAAGGAGGCTCAGAGAAGGCAAGGGGCCAGCCCAAGGTCACACAGCAAATGGGTGCAGGAGCTGGGAGCCCAGATGCCCGGATTCTCCTGCTTATTTTGAAAGTCACCTGCTCTGTGACACCTTCCTGCACATGCTGCCCTATCCCAGGCTGGATCAGGTGCCCTCTGAGCCACCGAAGCCCCCAGGTCCTGTTGTCAGAACCCTATCATGCTGCATTGCAGTCACCTCTTGTCCTAGCTCCATCCTTGGGGACTGATGTGTCTGAGCCCGGCACTGAGTCAGCAACAACAAGTCAAGAATGCATGCAAATCCTCCCCCTCTCCTACGGGATGGCCTCCTCTCCTGTACATGTGGTGGGCAGACACCCTACCACAAGGCTCTTTTATCACCACAACAGCCAGCTCAGACCTGGCAACTGACGGCTAATTGCAATAGTACCATTAATAACAACTACAATAAAAATAGCCCCACATCCCTGCCACCACCAGTGACGGAGCAGTGCTACAGGACAGGTGCATTTCCATCGTGTTTTGTAGGAGGCTCATGACAGCTGTGGGAGGTGGGTATTATTATCCTAATTTTTCAAATGAGCAACCAGAGAAGCAGAGAGATGACTCCTTCTTTGAGGAGCAAGGGCTTCGCCAGCAAACGAGAAAGGTCTGGACAGGGTGGGACACGGGGTGAGAGCTGGGCACGGGCCAGTCTGAGCTTGGCAAGGGCATTTGTTTCCTGGAGCTGCCTTTAAAAAGTACCACGAACTGCGTGGCTTAAACAACAGAAACTTATTGTCTCACAGTTCCGGAGGCTGGAAGTCTAAAGTCAGGGTCTCAGCATTGGTTTCTTCTGAGTTCCCTGAAGGAAGGACCTGTTCTGTGCCACTCTCCTAGTTTCCGGGGCTTCTGGGGTGTTGCCAGCAGTCTTTGGCATTCCTTGGCTTATGGAGACATCACCACAGTCTCTGTCTTCATCTTCGTATGGCATTTTCCCTGTATGTGTGTTTTTGTGTCCAAATGTCCCCTCTTTTTAAGGGCACCAGTCATATTGGATTAGGGACCACTCCAGTACCTCATCTTAACTTAAATGATTATAACTGCAACAATCCTATTTCCAAATACAGTCACATTCTCAGGTACCGGGGGTTAGGACTTCAGCATATGAATTGCGGGGGGACACGATTTAATCCACAACAGCAGCCCCATGGCAGAACTCGAGACGGGGCTGCATGTGAGCCGAGGCCCAACACAGAATCGGCCAGATTGGGCTGGGCACTGGGTGGGGACTAGGCACAGGCCAGCTGGAGGAGGGGACCTGTGAGACACTGTGAGCACCGGGGCACACAGGGACAACAGAAGCTTGTCAGGGAAGTATTGCCATGGTCCCCTATCAGGAAAAATGGCTCCAGCCCCCACCTCGTTCCTCAGGCCAGAAACCTGGGGCGTCTTCTCGCCTCTGTGGGTCCCCCCCCGCAGCAGAGGTTTCCTATTTGGGCCGGGCCCAAACTTTCACCCATGACATCGGAAGTTGACTCAATTTGGAGGGGAAAAAAGGGAACTGGTAATTATCAGCTCTGCTCTGAATAGTTCTCCCCTGTCTATAAATCTTTATAGCTCACACAACACTTTGATAATTCTACAAATAAGGTTTTTTAACTTATCTAGCTTTTCTAGCTGTTGCAGTGGAAGTATTTGCTGTGACAAAAGGGTCATAAGAGTGGAAGTCTGTAAGCATTTTTTTTTTTTAATTAAAAGAATGTTGTAATAAGATCCATTTTTGAAAATATAAGATTATTTCCCAAATATAATGATTTAGATGATCCATTTCTTTGTCTCACATACATTTTTTGACCTTTATTCTGGAAATATCAACAATTTTTTAATCTTCCAGATATAGAATATATATATATATATATATTTTTTTTTCCTTTTTCCGTGTCCGGCAACGGATCGCAACCCTCAGTGTCGCCCCCGTACCGGACTGGGGACCGGCAACGGGATCGCAACCCTCGGTGTTGCCCCCGCGCCTCGCTCAGCCAGTGAGCGGGAACCGGTCTGTATGTGGGATCCGAACCCTCGGTGGGAGCGCCGCCACGCTTCCCAAGCAGCGCACTATAGCAGTGTGCCACCGGGCCGGCCCAACATCCCCCCATCTTCTAATGAACTCTGTATCCATTCACTCCTCACAAATAAGTACACGTCCGATACAGCAGGTGGCAATGAATGCTTTGGGGGGAGGCAAGAAGGGGGCAAGAAATGTCAGGAGGTGAGAGGTACTCTGAGAAGCATCCCCAAGAAATGGCCTGTCAGCAGAGACGGGAAGGAAGGGCAGCCATTGGGACATCTGGGGACAGCAGAACTATCTGGAAAGTGAGAACAGGCTGTGCAAAGGCCCTGAGGCAGGAGTGTGTCTGACACGGCCCGGGAGCAGCAAGGAGGCCGACAGAGCTGGATAGAGGAAAGGGGGAGGTGGGGGGACTCAGGAAAGGAGACCTCAGAGGTGGGCGGGTCACACGTGCACCCCCTGGCCCAGGCCTTGGTCTCTGGCCAGGATTTGTTCCTCTCCATCTCTCCACCTAGTGCCAGGAGAAGCCTCAACATCCAAATCCAATCCCAGGTCCCCAGCAGGTCCTCCCCCCACCACGAGCCTGGCTCCCAAGCCAGCAAGAACAATCTCATGATTTTCTTCATCAAAATCACTTTATATTACAATCATGAAACCCACGGGAAGAGCTGTGAAGAAAACTCCCAGAAATAATGAAATAAAGATGACGGACTCACTATGAATAGAAACGTTATTTGTGAAAACTACAAAAGGGATCACAATATTTCCAAATCTTCCCAAGGCTTTGGTTTAATTGCCACAAAGTACCACTTTCTTTCTTAGGCTTTAATCAGCCAATTTAGATTTATTACACTGCTTGACGCAGGCTTGATTTCTGATAATGAAATAAAAATAGAAGAAACACTTGTGCAGTTGGGGGCAGCACCCTGGCTTCCTGCCCGAGTTCTGCCCGCCGTCTGCGTGCAATCCCGGCAATGCTGTCGCCGAAGGGGGTGCCCCAAGAGTCCACTCGTTCATTCAGCAGATTTTTTACTGAGGGCCTACTGTGTGCCAGGCCCCAGGACACAGCAGAGGGCAAAGCAGACCCAGACCCAGCCCTCCTGTCACTGCAACTCCAGGTCAGGGGGCCTCCGTAACAACATAATTTGTAAGCAGATTGCACACATGGCCGGGTTGTCATCAGGCTATGGGAGGAAAAACAGTAACAAAAAAAAGACCAGGGAAAGGGATTTCCTTGATTCAAACGCAGAGGGGAGGGCTGAGTGAGATCGGCTAAGGCCTCATTGACAAGTTGACAGTTCAGATCAGATTTGTCAGAGGCGAGCCAGTTAGCCATGCCACATCTCAGGGTAAGAGCATTCCAGAAAGAGGGAGGCCACGAGCCGGCTTTGCTCTGGGTGAAATGGGGGCCACGGAAAGACTTTAGAGGGGTCCTTCAGGCTGCTTGCTGAGAATGGCCTGGGGGCAGGAGCGGCTCAGCCACAGCGCCTCCACAAACATCTCAGCCACGTGATTCTGTGATCTCGAACCAAAAGCTTCCTGGGGCACAGGGACATGAGTGGGGGACTTCTCTTGCCAGCTCCACTGCTGACCAGTGGGGTTGTCACAGCACCGGGAAGGCTTCCCACCTATAAAACGTGAGTCAAAATCTCCACGTGTCCAGGCCATCGTGGGGTCTAAGGTAGGCTGCAGCAGAACTTGCTGTACAGAATGCAGGTGCTCTCTGCAGCCTAAGGAGCACTGTGGTGAGCTAACACTGATCGCTGCAAGTGAGTTCTCAAAAGGGTCAGCACACCTGCCACTCGCATGGAGGTGCAGGAAGGGGGACCCGGGTGGGGAGCAACCTGGTCTCTCTGTGAACGGGACTTTAGCTGCAAGCAACAGGTCTTGCAAGCAGCGCCCTTTCTTGGGGCCATGGCTTGAATCCTCCTCTGCTCTTCTCCATCCCCTCATTAGACCCCTGGGGCTAGGAAGGGACCCTGCCCAGTCTGGAGACTTCCGTGGTCAACTCATACAGCCCAAGACTACTGGAACACAGGCGTCTCTGATGCCCGTGGCCCAGAGCCCAGGCCGGGTAGTAAGGCCATCGGGCCCACGCACCCCACGCTAAGGGGCAGGGCAGCAAGCCCAGCAGCCTGGACACAGAGCCCTGTGGTCTGGGCCAGGGGCCAGAGCAGCTCAACTTGTGGAGGTGGAAAGGGAACTGAGGACCTGGAGAGAGTCTGTTCAGTCATGTTTCCCCATCAACAAGGAAGGAGAGGGTAGGCCACCTGACCGTCGAGGGGAAACTGAGGAAGCAGAGAGGATCAGTGAAGGGGGTGAGTCAGAGCAGCAGAGGAGGCAGTCGGAGAGGTCGTCTCTCCGGGCTCAGGCACTCCAGGCCACATTTAGTGACCATGAAGAAGCAAACTGGGAGAAAGCCCCCCCCCACTCCACCGTGGTCTCCACTGGCCATGGTTAGGGTGGGCCAGCCCTGCACCTGCTCCTGAAGACCCCAGGAGGGGTGCCAGCAACACCCCCCTCCCCACCACCCCAGCCAGAACAGACCTGCTTCCTTTTAGGAAGCCCTGGGAACAGTTCAAATGAGAGCAGATTGGCCACTCTGAAAGCCAGGCTTTTCCAGGTTTTTCTCATCTGTACAATGGATGAGACCTGTGGTTCTTGGTCTTTGGAGACCAGAGGTCTCTTTGAGAAACTAAAAGAAGTTTAGAATCCTCTCCACCAAAAAATGCGAACCTTGTGACTGCAAGTGCACACTCCTACAAAGTGAGCCTCACCAACCTCGAGGCCACTTCCGGCTGTGACTCAGTTTCCATGGAGGCTGAAGACCACGGCGGGGGTGGAGGTGGGGGTGAGGGGGTGGAAATGGCTTAGAGCCAAAACCCCCAGAATCACCCATTAAGTGCCTAGTGAGGGGGTTCCTTTGTGCAGGCAACTAGCCTACCTTGATTCTCCATGTCCCCTTCAGCCTTGGGTTCTTGGTGGTCTCAATCAGTTCTTCAAAGTCCCCCCCCACCCTGCGATGCAGGCAAAGCCACGACCCCACGCCCTGCCCCTGGCTTCAGCACCGGGTGTTGCCGAGTCCCCTCGCTGCCGAGTCCCCTCGCTGCCGAGTCCCCTCGCTGCTGCTGCCCACTCGGCCATGCTACGTGTGTGGTTGAAACAGGGTTGGATTCATCTCACAAATTATGGCACCCTCTGCCCAAGACTGAGTTGCAATTTCAAGGGGAGGTTCTGGTCCTGTGTTTGTGGAGACTGTTTTAAGTGTCAGCTGAGAAGGGGAACATTTAGAAGGGGCAAAAGGCAGGGGAAGCAGAATTTTCTGAGCATACACCAGGCACCAGGCATCTGTCTAACCACTCTGGGAGGAAGACAATGCTCAGAGAGGTCCAGTAAGTTGACTCAGGTCACACAGCAAGTAAGAGGCAGAGCTGGCATTCAAACCCGGGCCTCCCTGGTCCAAAGTTTACCACCTTCTCACATTACCCTGGGCTACCCACCCCACACTGACCCCCACCCCCCAGCACAGCAGAAACCCCTGGACAAACATAGAGCCAAGAAAACAAATCTCAAAAGTTGACCCCCGGGCCTCCCTGGTCCAAAGTTTACCACCTTCTCACATTACCCTGGGCTACCCACCCCACCCTGACCCCCACCCCCCAGCACAGCAGAAACCCCTGGACAAAGATAGAGCCAAGAAAACAAATCTCAAAAGTTGACCATCATGGAAGGTCGGGAGATCTCTCCTGCGTAGTGAGATGCCTGGGGCTGCGGGGTCAGGAGGGGGGGACACATGTACCATGCATGTGAAACCAGGCTGCCGAATTTTGTCTCCATTTGCACTTTCTTCTGTTTTTGTTTTTTTTTGGGGGGGATGTGTCTGTGAATTTGGCTTGTCCCCACCCCCAGTGACTCCAAGACAAAGGCCATTTTGTTCCTTGGAAGAATTGGCAGGGCGTGGGGTCGTGGCTTTGCCACATCTCAGTGCCTGGCAGCCTCCCACATGCACAGGGAAGGGGCTCACACCCAGTGGGGTAACAGGCAAAGCAGCTGAACCGCAGCGCCCCTAACACAAAGCCCCCTGCAGCTGCCTGCCTTTCTCACCCTCCAATAAACCAGCAAGGTGCAGCCTTCATGGGTGGAGTCTTCACATGCAGATCCCTGGCTTCCCACCCTCAACCCCTGATTCTCTGACAACCACACCTCAAAGACTCACTGTTGGGGTGCCTTGTTCTCCCAGCTGGGCCTTGGGCACGACTCCCCTGGGGCTGGGCCCCACATCTGGTCCATGAACGTAGGTACCTTCGCCTGGACAACCCTGGGGGTGCTGGCCATGCCCAGCCCAACCTTCTCTCCTGGCCTCTCCTGCATCAGAGCCCCCCGCCCTGCAGCCCCAGGCTCCAGGCAACACAGAGCGGAATCTCCCACTGGTCCCACCAGGCTGGAGGTGAGGACAGCAGCAGCCCCTCGCTCTTGGAGACACACAGTGGGACAGTAGCTACCCTCTTCCCGAAGGAACCGGGAATCTTCTCTCTGTTCCCTGGTCTGATGATGAGTCAGGATCCTATCTCACTGTATCTTGCTCATCACTGACATACTGGCCACTTGGTCAGATGACCCTGCTGTATGTGCGTTGAAAGCTCGCTGGGGCTGCTGGGCAGATACTGTGTACCCAGGTGGGGGGTCCAAGGAGCAGGGAGCAGGAGGACCCCTGGGCAGTGACAGTGGCAGGCAGGAGTGGACGATCGACGTATGGGTTAGAAGCAACAGAGCCAAGGAGAGGCATCGGATTGGACTGTGTGGATGGCCCTGAGGGCGCGTGCAGGGTCCCAGCTCAGACCTGCCGCAGAGCCAGCACCGGGCAGTGGTGACATGGGTTTGGTGCTCAGGAAAGAGATTTGGGACCGGGCAGCCCACAGATGGGCAGAGAGGAAGAGGACGGGCCGAGGTTATAAATACAACCTAGAATTCTTCTTCCCTGCCACCTTCTCTCCAGTGAGCTGCCTGGAGCAATTCCTGGAATTTAGCACTTGCCCACTCTATCCATATTGAATGAAAGGATTCTTACTTCTGGTCACGGCAGGAGGGTTTTAAGCTCAGACCTTAATGCAGAAATGGGCCCTCGTTACATCGATTACAGTAAAATGACCCCGAGGCTGCTGGATGTCAGGAGGAGATTACAGGAGGACGGTCTGATGAGAGGAGCCTGCAGGAGCCCACAGGTTGGCTGCCTGGGGAAGGCTGTGCCCTGACCCCCAGGACCCGCCCTGCAGTCTGGCCAGCGGACAGCTGTGTGCTCACTTCCAGCTGGTCCACAGGAGGGGAAAACAATCTGACTGTAATTTGCCATCAGCTCAGGATTCTGCACAGCCTCGGTGCAGGAGATCGATGGGCCTACTCCCAGCAGTGACAGACCCCAGAGCTCAGAACCCAGGCTTGCTGTGGCCCTGGCCCAGCAGGGGGCCACCTCCCTGCCAGAGGTCATCTGTGGCAGAATTAACTGCATCATCGGGCTGTGCTGGCCAGGTAGAGAGAGACAGCGACCCCACACTGACAGCATCCAGGTAGCAGCAGGCAGTAGTGGTTGGAGCCGGGCTCAGGGTCCCCTCAGCAGCTGTGGGGTAGCCTTGGGGGGCGGTCACTTAACCTCATTAAGCCTCAGACTCCTCCTCTATGAAACAGCCTTCAAAGAACACCCCAGGGCCATGGCGAGTTTATGGCACGACTGGAGCTCTGGGCAGCACAACATGAATCAGTTTTATTTGTTCCGATCACTGCCTTTAACCTCGTCCCCTCTAGCCCCTTTGAGGTGAGCCCACAGCCTTCCAGCACATTCAGGGATCAAGTCCACCCCATCCATGCCCATCTAGCTAAAGTGCTGGCCTCGTGTCCCTCCTCCCACCGCAGCTCTGGTGGCCAGGGACTTGGGGTGCGTGGGGGAATCATCGTTGGGTTTTTTTTTTTTTTTTTTTT
>NW_007737869.1:20855-35699 GCF_000696425.1 Galeopterus variegatus | reverse complement strand
CTTCAAAGAACACCCCAGGGCCATGGCGAGTTTATGGCACGACTGGAGCTCTGGGCAGCACAACATGAATCAGTTTTATTTGTTCCGATCACTGCCTTTAACCTCGTCCCCTCTAGCCCCTTTGAGGTGAGCCCACAGCCTTCCAGCACATTCAGGGATCAAGTCCACCCCATCCATGCCCATCTAGCTAAAGTGCTGGCCTCGTGTCCCTCCTCCCACCGCAGCTCTGGTGGCCAGGGACTTGGGGTGCGTGGGGGAATCATCGTTGGGTTTTTTTTTTTTTTTTTTTGTCTTTTTTCGTGACCAGCAACGGGATCGCAACCCCCAGTGTCGCGCCAGCACCGAGCTCAACCAGTGAGCGGACCGGTCTCTATATGGGATCCGAACCCTCGGCGGGAGTGCCACCGTGCTCCCAAGTGCCGCACTCTATCGAGTGCGCCACCAGGCCGGCCCCATCATTGGGTTTTTCCTCTGCTCGTCGCTTACCCACCCGGGGAATGGGAACACAGAAGGGTTTGTGACAGGGGCCTGGCAGGGTCAGATCTGGTTTTACCCACAGTCTATATAGTGCTCCTACGGCCATGAATCTAGATAAACCACAGTGTCATGAAATTCCGGGGTAGACACTGACCCATGTACACGGGAATCACTGATGTGATACCCCTGGGAAGCAGAGGATCGGCCATGAATCTAGATAAACCACAGTGTCATGAAATTCCAGGGTAGACACTGACCCATGTACACGGGAATCACTGATGTGATACCCCTGGGAAGCAGAGGATCAGACTACTTGACTGCTCCTAGGAACGGGGAGCTCTCTCCTGAAGTGACAGCCCATTCAGACTGTCCCTCCAGCTCCTACAGTTGGGGCCCTTCCTCTGAATCCTCCCCAAAACTTCTCCCTCCTGGCCCCAGCCCTGCCCCTCGGAGACACAAACAGCATGGCTTGGCCCTGCAGAGGTTGTCTGTTGCACCAGACACTGCAGCAGCCTCTCCCACAAGGAAGCATGTTAGCAGCACCAAGCACCTACTATGTGCTTCAGAAGCTCCTACTAGTGCTGCTGCAGCACCACGCCCCCGAGATGGGGCGTCATACTCATTTTAAACAGGGAGAAATGGGCCAGAGGAGGCCATAAGGCCTGAGAGTTGCCCGTCTGGGATTTGGCCCCAGGCTGGCAGACTCCAGAGCAGCGCTCTGAGCTGTTCCCCACTCCTGCCTCCGCACAGGGACACAGGAGGCCAAGGTGAGAGTGTGCACCTGGCAAAGCTGGAGGTGGAGGCAGGGGCCTAAAGCCAGAGCCAGCAGGGGGGCAGGATCAGACGGGGGCTGAGAGCCAGCTCCATCCCCTGAAGCAAGGGCCAGGACAGTTTTCTCATCTGGGACACAGACACTCAAGGGTGGGCAGCTTGCTCAAGGTCATGCACTAGTGATAGACAGAGTCAGGATGCACGCACCTTTCCACACTCTGGGTGGGACCTCAAGGACAGCAGCCCAGCGCTGGCTCAGCACATTTGAAGACTGAAACTCTCCCAAACAGCTGGCAGGGCTCAGCTGTGTCCCCAAAGATGCCAGCAGCAGCTGGGCACACTATGGGGGGCAGGGTCCTCTCGCTCCCCTGCACATGGCAGGGGAGGGGCGACAAAATGTTCAGCCTCCCAGGCTATTCTTAGATCGAAAGGAGCAAGGTCACCTTCCTGTCCCCAAGAGAGAAGTGACTCAGACTTGGACACGCTGACAGAGGACATGGGCTACGGTCTGCCTGCTCTGGAAGGCAGGGACAGCTCAAGGCCCAGGGAATAGGCCAGTGTGAGCAGCCAGGTAGAACTCTGCCCCCAGCCCCACGTGTGGCTTGTCTTGTTGGCTGTCCTGTAGGCAGACATGGGATTCCACCATCCCATCACCGTGCTTCGTAGCAGCCAGGGCCGGTGCTGAGCTCTCAGGTGCCTCCACTCACGGATGTGTCCCCAGCACCCAGGACACTGCCTGGCACACAGGAAGGGCCTCCATAGATATTTGTTGAATGAAATGACTCATCTGTGAATAAGTCCCTATCTTCTTTTTGAGAAATGTGCTGTCAGGTGGGGAAGGCAGATACTTTAGTAATAATAACCAGCCAAACATCTATGAAGCACTCTCTACGTGTCAGCTGCCACAGTGAGTACTTTTCCCACCTTGTTCAGTCCTCACGACACCTGCATGACATGAACACATTTCACCACGTCTTACACACAGGAGGCCAGGCCCCAGAACCGGGTGTGGATTAGAAGAGGTTTATGCCAGGCAGGGACTCCAGATTGTAGACTTTACCGATGTGCTAGCTTCAGGAGGGTGGCTGTGATGGGAACCCTGATAGGTTGGCTGATAGAGAGGTGGCTTCACTGGTCCTGGGATGGACAGGTGCGGGGTTGGGATCCAGGAAGAGGCACCACGTTGTAATGACCTGTGAGTCTGAAATGCCCTGTCCCAGGGAGGAAGCCACGGCCTCTGCTGTGTCTGCAGCCACTGGCTAGGTGACACTGAGCAGACCAGGAAGACCGGCTGCCCGTGGGTGTGGGGAACCAGAGAGGGCATGGGCAGGGAGGATGGTGTTTGGGCAAGATCCCTCTGGCTGCCATGTGGAGGGGCACGGGCAGGAGCCAGGACAGCTGTGGAGAGCTAGGGAACAAAATCCAGCAAGAGTGTATTTTGGTGGGTTGCAGACCATTGGAGCCCTGAGGAGTGGAAGGATGAGTTATGGGGCAGAGACACCAGCCAGGTGTTGCTGGCTTCCTGATGTGGGTGTCCACGGCCCTTAGCTGAGGTGGAGACAATGGAAGCCCACCCAGCTCCTCCTGCCACCCTCTGCCACACTGCTCCCTCCACCTTGCACCTGCCAGCACATCCAGCGTCCCATCTGTTTGATCACGCATCAGTCCTTCCATCACAAAACACACTCAGCATTACCTGGCTGCCTGTCTAGCCACCACACAGACCGCCAAGCATCCCCATCTCTCTGTCCCCCATGCATTCGCCCTCCAAGAGTTACAAGCGTCACACGGGCTAGTTATGTAAAATGCTTGGACCAGTGCCTAGTGCCTCAGTAAGTGTTAGCTATAGGCAAATGAGTATTACTATTGCTATCATTGTCTCCCTGAAGACCCACCCACCCATCGTTCACCCATTAACCCATCTAGGCACACATCCATCACCCAACCATCTCTCGTTACTCACCCTTCCATCCATCCATCAACCCGGCCCTTCATTCATCTCTCCATGTAGCTCTCTCATCTACCCAGCTGTCCACTGGCACACTCATTCTCCAGGAACTTGCTCTCCCATCATCCACCCATCCATCCATCCACTCACCCATCCATCCACCCATTTATCCATCAATCTATCCATCCATCCACTTCTCCCTCCATCTATCCATTCAACCATCCACTAACCCATCCATTCAACCATCCACTCACCCATCCATTCATCCATTATCTACCCACCCATCCATTCAACCATCCACTCACCCACCCACCCATTGTCTACCTATCCATCCATCTACCATCTGGTCACTCATCCCCACATTCAGCTGCTCACCCACAGGTCCCCATCTACTGGGTAGCTCAGTCCTCTGCTCATCTCCCAGGAAGCAAAGTCATGGAAACTTGAATCTGATGCAAGGACTCTCAGTGTCTTTGGGAAGGCCAGGCCAACACCAAGCAATCACCTATTAAAACAGGGGCCTTTGCTCTAAAGGCCAGGAGGAAACAGAAAAGGGAGAGGCCAATCTGAGCAGACTAATCAAGGGAGACTTCCTGGAAGAGGGAGAGCTTTTTGAAGTTGTGACTTCCCAGGGCCGTCCCAACATCAGCTCACCTCGCTAGCTTGCAGGAACCAGGTTCCAGGGCTGCTCCACTCCACTCACTGCTCCTCTGGGTTGCTTCAGTCACCTCTGCAAACATTACCTTGTTATCGTTTCCAATGACAAAGCCAAGCTGTGGAGGCAGCTCGTCCGTGGTTTCATGCCAACAGAAAACTAACATTCCAGGCTGAAGGCTTTGAGTCCACCTGTTGGTCCAGGGGAGGGAGGGGGAGACATGGGGAGGGCTGGGAGCTGGGAAGAGAGGGTCCTAATCATGCAGCAGAGTTAATCATAGCACCTTTACCGACAGGACTTCGCACATCATTATCTGCCGGGGGAAGAGCAGCTTCATTTGGGGTGTGGGAAAATTAATTAAAGGTGGGGACACGCCGGGAGTGTTGAGGATGAGAGGTGCAAGGCAAATGCCAGATGTGCTTATTAGTAAAACACCGGTGCCCATTGCAGATGTGGCCAGACTGCACTGGCCTTCCCGGGGGAGCCACGAGGGGCCATTGCTTCTTGCCTCTAGGCTGGCTCGAGGAGTCCAGGCCTGTTAGAACCATGCATGCAAATCCACGCACCAAGGCCCACTCCAGGGGGGCCCTGTGGTGGGTGACGCTGGGGACACTGAGCCAAGTCAGACTCAGGCCTGGCACTTGGGGAGCTCCTGGAGGTGACAGAAGCAGAGAAAGGAAGCATCACTCCACTGTGGCCAGGGTTGTGCTGGGCTGGAGGCCCAGCAAAAGCAGAGACCCAGACAAGGGCTCAGAGAAGGCACTAGAAAGAGAGGACAAATGATCTGGGTCCTCAAAGAGAAAAAGGAGCAAGAGAGGCCGTCCAGGAAGAGAAAACAGAAAGTGCTGGGGTCTGGTGGCATGAAAGAACAGCATCTTCAGAAAAGGCGAGAGGCTGAGCAAGCCTAGGGTGGCCTTGTGGCAGGAGATTGGGCTAGATGGCAGGTGGAATCCAGACTTTATCCTGAAGGTAATAGGGAGCCATAGAAGGTTTTTGAGCAGGAGAGTGATGCTGTCAGATTTGGGGTCCACACAGATCCTTTGGCTCCATTTTAAGGATGGCCCAGGGGACTGGAGAATGGAGTCAGGGAGATTGTTGCCTACTGCACAAGTCCAAGCAGGAGACAGTGAGGCTTGAACCAGGTGGCACCAGTGGGTACTAAGAGGAGGGTACTAGGAGGAGAAGCTGAGAGGCTCAAGCTGGACTGGAGGGTCTCTGCCCAGTGAGGCCAACACACCTGGCAACTGTGAGCCCCACTGGGCAAGGGTGTGAGCCCGTGTCATCAAGGACGGGGTTCCTACACAGACTGGTCGCTATGTCTGTGGCACAGACCCATCGGGCACTGTCCTCCACACCCCAGGTCCCATTTGTGGATCCTCAGCCTGCAGACTCCACCTCCGGGACCTGGGGCAGCCTGCAAGCTGCATGTGTGCTACATCCACGTCCGCCCACGCGCCCGCCGTCCTCACGCTCCCTCCCTTGGGCCTTGGGCAAGTCCCTCCCCAGCCCCAGCTTCTTTGTCTGGTCTCCCAGAGATGGGCGTGGTGATGAACAGCCGCATCACAGTGATTGAGATAATGTCTGTCAAGTGCACAGAACAGTAGCTCGACACAGTAGTAGTTATTTTTACGGGTGATGATGCAAAGGGCCTAGTGGCTTGCACAGGGCAGATGCTTAAGGTATAGCAGTTGTTACCCTGACGAGTGAAATACCGAAGTATAGGCACTAGCCACTTGTGGGAGAAGTACCGAAAAGAGTCCCTACTATGTGCCAGGGTTCATGCTGGCACTTAATAATACAGCCTCAGCTGACCCACCATCGCAGGGCCCCTAAAAGGGAGGAATTGTGGGCCCATTTCAAAGATGAGGAAATTGAGGCTGAGAGAGGGAAAGTGACTTGTCCTTGGGTGGCATGCTGCTGGTAAGAGGCAGACCGGAGAGTGTGACTGCAAAGCTGGGGCTTACTTTGTTATTGTCATGTTCAAATGAAACATGAAGGAGATAAGGAGGCTTAATGTGCGGGGTGGCCTTGGGCAAGTCACTGGACATTTCGATCCTCAGTTTCCTCTCCTGCAACTGGGGCTCAGGCCTTTGCTCATGCGTTGCTCTGGCTGGCCATGATTCTCGGGTCCGTCTTTGCAAGATGTGCCCAGAATACTCCCACAGTGCTCTGAGGCAGAAGGCAGCTGATTATCTCTACTGGCCTGAGCTCCAGTACAGGGCACTGGTTCTGGGGAGACTTTGGAGCAAGATGGGAGTGAAACTGACTGCAGAGGGCCTAGCCCGTCACGTGGTCTCGATCCACGGTGGGGAAGGGGAGACAATCCCGTTCCTGGACACTGAAGTGACAGCTCGTTTGCTCTAAGCGGGAAAGTGATGTTGGTGTAAGTGGTTCTGAACTTGGAAATCTAACACAGCACAGGTAGCACCTTCCACTTACCAGCTGTGTGACCCTGGGAAAAGTACTTAACCTCTCTGATCCTCTCCATCCTCAGCTGAAATGATGCAAAAATAGTCGTGCTTTCCCATGGCCAGCTGGTGGGGCTCATGAGGAAGTGCTTGCAAAGCCCCAGGCCGGACAGGAGGTTTCCTTTCCTTTCCCCTCTTCCAAATGAAACAGGGCTCAGCTGGCCCTGGTTAGCTGGGGGAGCCCTCGGACAGGACCTGTGGGGTATAGCAGGCCTGTGGCCACAGGCACACCCGCCTTAGCTTCTTCCCTGTGGTCACACCCCGTCGGGCCCTGGAGCGGCCTGCTGGAGGTTCTGATTCATCACAGATGCTGACCCGTGAGCAGGGTTATAGCTGGGGCTGGCCGGTGGCCACACAGGCGGGGGCTACCTGGCCAGGACCACGGGCTCCGCCCTGCTGCCCAGCCCATGGCCACTTCCCCACCGCTGGGAGCCTCACCAAAACAGAATCCAGACAGATGCTGGGACCTACTGGCAAAGGTTCTTCTTTCCCTGGGTTTTGTCGAAAAATGAGAACTTGAAATAACAAAGGTTGCTCGGTGAGGCCAAGCAAAACAATCTACAAGAAGCCACTCCGCGAAATCAAAGAGGCCTGGAATGCTGGCCTGGGCCCCAGGGCCCTGAGCTGTTGAACCCCAGATAACCTGTCTCCCAATGCCTGGGCTAAACCAGCCAGAAGCCAGTGCTGAGCTGGGTCTACCCGAGTCTCACACCGTCTGGGCCAGAGGAGCCGACCAACAGCAGGCATGAAACCGATGGGGAAACTGAAGCTTCGGGAAGCAAAGCCAGCACATGCCTCCATTCCAGAAGCCTCTACTCTGTTCCTGTTTTGTTATCTGTAAACAGGAACGCATAGAAGTGACTCTATCCAAGTGGCACTGCGGGGCACATAGCACCCAAGAAGTGGAAGTCCCAACTCAGCTTCCGCTAAACAGATACTTACTGAGCCAGTAGTCTTTGCCCAGCCAAGGAGGGGAGGAGAGAGAGGAGAAGGCACACTTCTGCCCCTGCCCAGGTGGCTGTCCACCTAATGAGAGAGAAAGGGTAGATCTTAATCTGGGGAAGTTTAGGTGACTTGTCCAGGGCCATACGGCTACAAAGCTGAGACTCCTGCTCTGTCCTAGGCTGCCTTGCTCTGCCTTCGGGGACTTAAAAGGACCAGTCAATAGAGCTAAGCCCCACGCTAGTCCCTCAAGACAGAGGCTTCTGAGAAGGGGCGCCCAGGGCAGTAGAAAGAGCACCTGCACTGAGATCCTCAGATTTCTGCCCAGCCCTGCCTCTCAGGATCTGTGTGACCTTCAGCCCATTACACGACCTCTCTGGGCCCCTTTCCTGCAGCTCTGGGGTGAGGGAAGCACCCTGCCCTTCCTCGCTGCGATTTTGCAAGGCAAAGATGGGTGTGGAGGGCAGTCGGGGAACGAAGGGCCTTCCGCACAGGCCAGTGATCCTGACTATGGCTGTTGTTAATATTACGATGCCAGGGCCTGCTCTGGGGAGGGCTAGGCTGTGTGGAAATTAGTCCTGTTGCTGAGGGTGCCTGGCTCAACCTACCAATTTGCATTGTGTTAATTCTCGTCGTCTGTGCGCTGGGTTTGAGACGCCTCATGGCAAGACAGAGTGAGCTGTGAGAGCCGCCAGCTGCAGAGAATCCAAACCCAGGTTTAGACACAGCACCAGCAAAACGGGGAATGGATTTTGTCATCTGCCCATATAAGCCTGATGCCATGGAGGTTCAGGGTGGGGCTGAGGGTCCGAGGTGTGGGTGGGTGTCTCTCACTTCCCCCGCACAAACCCCTCTACCTCCTGTAAAGAGCTCTGGGCTGAAGCCAGCTGTCCTTATCTCCAATTTACAGATGAGAACACGGGGGCTGCGGCAGGTGAGCCAATTTGTCCAGGTCAGCAGCTGGTGTAGGGGGAGCCGGGATTCAAGCCCGGGCCTTGGAAGTGCAAAACCAGGGCTCCGTCATTCACCAGCAGGATCACAGCTCCACACCTCTGTTCTCAGCTCCTCACCTGTGAAAATGTTACAATGACAGGCTATGATAACAGCGCCCACCCCACGGGCTCGTTACAACTTAGTGCACAGAATGCACTGACAACGGAGCCTGGTGCTACCTGAGTGGACGTTCTAACCAGTGACAGCCTACAGATGAGGAAACTGAGGCCCGAGGTGGCCAAGAACAGCACTGAGTCCCTGGGGGCTCTCATTTTTCATCTCTTGGAAGCGAAGTGGGTTCCCCGTTCCCCAAGCCCTCCTGAACCCCCATGCCCCCCTGTGGTAGACCCCTCCCCGTGAGCCTAGGCCACATGGCAGTTTCTGCATGGGAGCATCTCAGTGGCCCTGCACCTTGGGGCTCCTGGGGCAGGCAGGTCTGCAAGGGCAGCCTCTGGAGCCTCAGCACCACCCCGGGAGCTTTGCCTGTTGTTAGAATCAGCTGTCCCCAAGCAGGGAGCAGGGCCCGCACTGCCAGCTTTCTCCACACTGGCGGGACTGGCTTTTCTCCCCCATGTTGAATGCCACACCTGGGTTCAGACTCCACCCAGAAGGTCTGTAAGCAGAAGGGTGGCAACGTCAGGGTTGTGCTGTACTGAGGACCGTCCTGGCTGTGTGGAACGACGGGCTCCCAGGAGCTTCACCCCACAAAAAAGGAATTAGCATGAGTGGTTGCTGAGTAGATCCGTCTTCTCTTGCTGCAGAACAAACTGCCAGAAACGGAGCAGCTTCGGACACCACCCGTCTGTTCTCTCGCAGTTCTGGAGGCCAGAAGTCTGGGCCGGCTGGCCAGGCTCTCTGTTAGGGTCTCACGGGCTGACTTCAACATGTGGGCTGGGTTGGGCCCTTGCCTGGAGGCTCTGGGTAAGAACCCGCTTTGGCACTCATCCAGGGTGTGGGCAGACTCCAGTTCCTGTGGTTGTAGGACTGAGGTCCTGCCTCTCGGGCTGACTTCAACATGTGGGCTGGGTTGGGCCCTTGCCTGGAGGCTCTGGGTAAGAACCCACTTTGGCACTCATCCAGGGTGTGGGCAGACTCCAGTTCCTGTGGTTGTAGGACTGAGGTCCTGCCTCCTTGCTGGGTGTTGCTTGGGGGCTGCTCTCAGCTCGCCTGAGACCCTCCAGCTTGGCACCAGCCCGTGTCAAATCCTCTCACACTGGGGTTGCTTGGACATCATCTGCTGCCAGCTGGAGAAGACACTCTGCTTTTAAAGGGCTCATGTGATGGGTCAGGCACATGAGATAATCTCCTTATCTTAAAGTCAGCTAATCAATAACCTTAACTATATCTGCAAAGTCCCTTTCACCATGTAGTGGAATCACAGGGTGACACTGGCAGGGAGGTCCCAGGCCTTTTAGAACTGGGCCTGACATGTGCACTCTGTGTGTGTGCGTGGTCCCTGCCAGGCCTCCTGCCAGGGCCAGAGAGAAACTTGTGTTCACACCTGTGGCCAGGCGGGAGAGGGCGGGAGAGGGCGGGGGAGCTGGGAGGCTCCGTGGAATCCCCAGTGATGAGATTACGGTCGTGGCTCTGGCAAACCACACTTGTGCTATCTCTGCAGTGCACCTGGCTTGGGGACGCATCCTGGTCCCTGGAGCCAAGCTCACTACGTCTGGACTCCCAAATCTCCAGAACAACAGATGGCCAGAGCAGTGACATCTGCACACTGAGCACATACTCTGTGCCTGGCCCCAAGGGGTCAAGCCTCCCAGCATCTTACAGACAAGAACACTGAGGCTGAGGACACGGCCCAGGGCTCCAGATTCAAACTCAGCGCTCTGACTCCACAGCCAGTGTTCCTAACCACTGGGAAGCCCTGCCTCCCTGATGACCTGCCCCTACAGCCAAAGGCAGGCCATGGCTTTGCTGTATCACGTGGCTCCTGTGGCCAGTTGGGAGAGGAGGAGCAGCCATGGGCAGCCAGCCCCCCACTGACCGAGGCACAGGACGGCAGTGAGCAGGCGAGCCTCATGCCTTGAGGGGGTGGGGGCCGGGGACAGGGCCTGGCTGCTGGTCACCTCCTCCTACCTTCCAGGGCCCTGGGCCAAGTCTCCCCACCTCAGGGCCTCCATCTCCCCCCCGCATAAACAAGTGGGGTGAACTTGATGCCCCCCAGGGCCCTTCAAAGTGCTCCCTCCACGTGGGTATTTCAGTCCCTTTGGGTCGATGAGGAAACAGAAGCTCAAAGAGGTGAGGACTTGGTCGCCTTTGTCCGTCCCATACAAGGAGCAGAACGGCCACGTGACCCGGACACAGGGCCACCAGACCAGTGGTTTAAATCCCAGTGTGGCCACAACCTCGCTGGGTGACTTTGGGGGGGTGTCTAAATCTCTCTGAGCCCCCGCTCCTATTGTCTTGAATTTGGGGGATGGGGGCTGGGGTTTGAAAGCCCAAGGTCTTGAAGAGGCATACGGTAGGGACACGTGGGGGTCCTTGGGAGGTGGAGGGCAGCTCCCCGAGGGAGGTGGGGGAAGACGGTGTCAGGACTGGGGGCCAGCTGGTCCCACTCACACTGGAGCCCACCCCCCCGCACCCACAGCGGGGTCTCAGCCTCCAAGCACCTGCCTCTGGAAGGAGGGCTGCGGCGGGGATTGGGGTGAAGTGCCTCATGCTCCCACCTTCTAATTAAATGGCAGCAATTTTGACGTGGCAGGTGATCTTCTCGGGAAGGCTGGCTTTAAATTTAGCTCCCTCCGCAGCCAGCCCTTTGAAAAGGCTGCTCTCCACCAAGCGAGCGTGAGTCATCGCCAGGCCGCCCCGCAAGCAGCCGCCTGTGCGGGGGAGCAGGCCTCCCGAAGGCAGAGCAGTAGTAAACAGGGACGCAGGATTAAAGCCACGGAATGTGGGGCGTCAGGCACGGCCTGACACGCAGTAGGTGCTCAGAAACTGGGAGGGGGCGGTTCCTACGGCGGTCTGTGTAATTACCTCCCTAGGTCTCCCTCAGCCCAGCCTGGCCCAGGGTGGGGACACACAAATCCCATTGTGGCGTGGTCCACGCATGACAGCTTACATGCTCTGTCTCACCCAGTCCTCACAGTGGCCCCGGAGCCTGTGCCCTCAGCTGCTTCTGCAGATGCACAGTGTGGACAGCTGAAAGATGCTCCCCTCCCCCAAAGATCTCCACATCCTAATCCCTGGAATCTGTGAATGTTACTTTATATGGCAAGAAAAAAAGGGGGGGCTTTACCGATGGGACTGAGTTAAGGACTTTGAGATGAGCAGAGTATCCAGGATTACCCGGTGGCCCCCAATGCAATCACCTGTATCATTATAAGGGGGCACGGGAGGGTCCCTTGACACGTGGAGAAGGCTTCACGAACAGGAGCAGAGGGAGATTTGAGGACACTGGCCTCGAAAACTGCAGTGTGACACGGCCACTGGCCAAGGACGCTGCAGCCACCAGAATCTGGAAGGGGCAAGGGAGGACCCTCCCCTAGAGCCTCTGAGAGGGCATGGCCCTGTGACACCTTGATTTTGTCCCAGCAAAACTGAATTTTGTGTTTCCGGCCTTCAGAACTGTAAGTGAATAAATATGTGTTGTTTTAAGTTACTTAGTTTGTGGTCCTTGGTTACAGCAGCCACAGGACACCAGTGCATGGAGGGCGAGAGAAGCGAATGAACTTGTCCGAGGTCATGCAACAGGGGAGTGGCCAAGCTGCGATTCAAACCCAGATCCAAAGCCTCACATTGACCCTTTGAGGTCATTCCCATTTTGCTGATGAGAAAATTAAGGCTTGGGGAGCAAAGTAGTTTTGTCCAAGGTGGGGGGAGCCTATGCTGTAGAGAAGGTGAAGGCACACGGCCCTGGAGCCTTGGGGCAGTGACCTCTTATCTCTGGGTGTCCGGCACCAACCCTGGATGGTTACAGAGCCCTGTTCAGTGATGGGGGGCGGGGAGCCTCCAGTGAATATGAAGCTTTTCAACATGCCCTGAATGCACCACACACACACACACACACACGCACGCACACACGCACTCCTCACACACATACCTCACACCTGGAGACACACACAAACACCATACACACACACATACACACACACATACACACACCACAGAGACACACCTCACACATGGAGACACAGACACGACCACCACACACACACACACACTCTACACACCACACTGACATCACATGCACACACCACAGACATACACACACACCACACACCCTCACCCAACACACCACACACAAAACACAGCACAGACAGCACACACACACTCCACACACCACACAGACGTCACACAACATACCACACAGACACTCACCACACAGAATACAGACATACACAAAATACAACACAGACAGCACACACACACATCATGCAAACTCGACGACACAGACCCACCCTGCTGTGACACATCCTCCTGCTCTTCCCCTGTCCTGCACTCAGCAGGTGTCCATTAAGACCCTGAGTGTTCCTGTCGCTGGGAGCTGTGATGACCCCAGGACACAGCCTCTGTCTACAGGGAGCTTAGAGTTCTGGCACCTCTCAAAACAGTGTGAGAATCGAAATCAGCTGGCAGCCTGGCTGTGCCCCAGCGCCCCGCCAGCACTGAGACCTCCGACATGTTTCTTAACCTCTGTGGTCCTTGGTTTCCTCACCATGACCTGGGATGTTCATGGTCCCCCTTCTTGGGATGGTTTGGCAGGTGCCAGGCAAAGTGATTCATGTGTCCTGTCTCATTTAATTCACGAGACGTGCTGTGAGGGAGACACTGCTGTGTCCTTCTCTTTAGGGAAGAAAACTGACATTCAGGGAAGTCCTATGCTCTGCCAAAGGCCACAAGGCCAGTGAGGGACAAAGTGCCACCTTGCTCCAAATGCCAGCAGCCCAACCATGGGGCAACACCACCTCCCCAGCCTCTGTCGCTGCCCGCCCTGAACCCTCAGCTGTGGCCCTGACCTCTTCCACCTGCTGGGGCGTTCACGGGCGCCCCTCTGCCCTCGGTTGAAGATGGTTCCCACGGGCAGGGTCCACATCGGGTCCATGGGATAGATTCAGTGTCCAACCACGGGCTCAAAGCTTGCCCACTGAAGGAGAGGAGGGCACAGATGCCTGTGCAAAATAGAAGGAAACTGAGGCACCCCGATGGTGCCAGCTTCCTGTGGGGGTGCACCTTGGCACCATTCCCACACTCCAGCTGGGTGCCTGGGGCACATGGCCTAGCCTCTCTGAGCCTCTCTCTCATCCTTGAAAGGAGCACCGGAGGTGGCATCACAGATGCCCTCTGGACCCCCAGCCCCGTCAGCGCTTGCTGAAATGCTGCCTCGCTCTGGCTCCTCCTCGGTAAAATGAGAGTGAAGCGTCTGCCTTTAAGGTCTCCCTCGATGTTCATAAAGGTGCCAGTCAGGTGGGGAGCCTGCGTGTGGGTGTCAGACTCATCTGGGCTTCAGTCTCGATTCTGCTCCCTGCTGGCTGTGTGGCTCAGGGTAGGTGTCCTAACCTCTCTGAGCCCCGGCGTCCTCATCTGCAGAACGCAGGGGACACCACCCAGTGCTACCGTGAGGAATGAGTGAGACAAAGTGTGTAGAAGGCTCAGCCCAGTTTCTGGGAGGTTCAATCAACGTCTATAAAAGTGAAATCAGACCTGATGATGCAGGTGGCTCGTGGACCGATCTTGGGGCCTGCACTCTGGGGCGCTCAAGCCCATTCTCTCTCCCACAGCGACAAACCAATCACCGTCCTGGCCACCATTCTCTCTGTGGGGCACCTGAGGAGGCTGCTGTGTCCTCCCCACAAGACGTTCTTTATAACCAACCGGAGGTTTCCAGGTCGGGGACAGAGGAAAGTGGGGAAACTGAGGCTCACTGGCTTGAGGCCACGTATAGAGTCCGGCGCAGCATTGTCCTGCAGGTGAGAGGTGAAACGGGGGCAGGTGGGAAATAGGGTGGAGAGAGCGCAGGAGCAGGGGAGGGAAGCCCAAGCGGCCGCCCGGAAGGTCAGGGGGTAGGGTTCTTCCCATTGGGAACCTGGACAGAGGATCCTGTCTGATGTGAGGCGTTCTGTCCCCCGAGTCTGACCCAGACATTGACCACCTGCTCAGGGTCTGGCTGGCAGGAGTGGCCTGACGGGACCGGCAGGGGAGGCGCAGTGCAGGGGTGGGGCCCTCCCACAGCAGATGCAAGAGGGGCTGCCAGGGGCATCCGGCAGAGGGGGTCTGGTGTTCCTGCAGGGAGCAGCTGGGGGGCTGGGGGACCCCCGGAGCCTGTCCTGGCCGAGGGCTGGGGTGCAGCCAGGAAGGAGGCAGGCGAGTGTGTATGGTGGGGATGGGGAGACTGAGTCAGAGACTGGGGTGGGGACAGAAAAGGAGAGAAGAAAGGAAGAAGGGAAGGTAGAAGGGAAGGCAGGAAAGAGGAGGAGGGAACAAAGGAGAGAGGGGACGAAAGTAGAAAAGAAGGAACAGAACGAGGAAGGGGTGAAAGGACGAGAGAGAAAGTGAGAGAGAGAAGGAGCAGCGGGAGGGAGAGAGGCGGCGCCGCGGAGGGAACCAGGAGCGGCGCAGCGCGCACAGGGGCAGGAGAGCGGCGG
>NW_007737869.1:0-19855 GCF_000696425.1 Galeopterus variegatus | reverse complement strand
GGGGGGGAGGGGGCGGGGGGCGGAGCTCCCGGTGGAGGAGGGTCCGGGCGAGTGGGGGGCGGGGTCTGCGGCGCCCCGGCTTCGTGGAAGGGGTGCGGGCTCCCGGGGCGGGGACGGGCGGGCGCACCGGGAGACGCGGGTAAGGTGCATGGGGGGCTCCGGGGCGCTTTAGAAAGAGGCCGGGGACGACCTGGGCAGAGCCTGGGGGCAGGAGCCGTGCGGGACAGCCGCTGCCCTGGCACTGGGGTCTCACCAAGGTCGGGGTCGCTGGACGCTGGAGCGTGAGGGGCCCGGGTCCGAGGAGCGGTGCGGGGCCCATCGTGCCGGGACGCAGCCGGGACCGGAATCCGCGTCCGAGGTGGGGACCGGCGTCCAAGGACCAAGTCCGGGAGCGCAGCGAGCCGGGAGCCCCGTGCGCGCTGGACAGGGTTCTGGAGCCTCGCTGCGGACTCGGTGGGTTCCGGGGATCCCAGCTGGCCGGCGCGTGGGACACGGTTGGGCCCCCCAAGTGCGTGCCCCTCAGTCCCAGCCCGCCGTGTGGCCCCTGCGGAGGCACCAGCGCCGCCTCCCAGGGCCAAATCAATATTGATCCCGCGCCCAGGGCTAGGTGGCCCCGAGGCGGCCTCGGAAGCTCATTAGCACCAGCTGTTGCCACGGCAACGAGACCCCAAGCGTCTTCAGGTTAAATTTATTCTAATTATTATTATCATTATTAGTGTTAGTATTTGTTACTCAGCCAGAGGAAAAAGGAAAGGAGGAGAAAAATCCAGCGCGTCCTGGCGCCTCCAACTGTTCTCTATGGAAAGAGCTGTCCCCGCGGACTGGCTGGCGGACCACACGGGGTCCGTCTATGCGGAGGGTCTCACGTGCGCGCCGTGCTAGCTGCCCCTGCCGCACCTCTGGGGCAATCGGCCGGGAAGGGGAGTTATGTAATCTGCAGGGACAGTATGTCTGGTCGTGCCTCTTTGTGTCTGCCTACCTCGATCGGCCTCCTGATCCTCTCGGCTTAGTGACTGCTCCTGCCCATGGAACCCCAGACCAGGATGGCAAGAGTAGAATGTGCCCTGCACCAGGAATTAGGGGGGGCTCCAGCCCTCTCTCCCCTGGCTGTGTGACCTTGAGCAAGGCTCTTGACTCCTCTGAGCCTCTGTTTCCTCATCTGTAGGATAGCCTGGGAGCCATTTCCACCAGCAAAGGTTGCTGTGAGGTCACACTGAGAAAATCTTGAAAAAATCCCACTGAGTGCTGATGGCTGTGTGACTATAGGCAGCTGCCCACTCTTCTCTGGACCTCAGTTTCCTAGTCTGTCAAATGAGGGTCTGGACCTGGGCATTGTATAAGGTGTCTTCAGTCACTGACATCCTGTGGATCTCACTGCCGGCTGTGGTTGAGATACTGTTAAGTGGCAAGTTCGGCTCTGTTCAGACCTAGACAGGTGAGGAGTTCCTCACCCTACACCCTCTGGTCCCTCACCTGGTTCTGACTGTCTAAATGTGGCCGGGAAGCAGGTGGTCCAGTGGGAACCACAGGGACTTTTCACCTACAGTAGGCCACGGGGTTTGGTTAGAAATGTCGTTCAGAACCAGAATCCAAATAATCCTCGGTCCCTGGTATCAACCCATGACAATCTCCATACTGGTTGTGGTGGCCCAGAATTCGGGGGTCCTTCCCCCATCCCTGGATCTGTGACTGCTCAGTCAGGACACCTCCCTGCAAGCATCCCACCTCTCTAGAGAGGCTGTTTAGTGTGCCCGTTCTGGCTGGAGGCTGAGTGTGGAGCAAGAGATGGCCAGAAAGTTGGAAAGCCCCAGGCAGGGATTTCTGCTGGGTTTTTTGGGGTTTTGTTTTTGGGGTTTTTTGGCAGCTGGCCGGGACAGGGATCATACCCTGGACCTTGGTGTTGTCAGCATCACCCTCTAACCAACTGAACTAATCTGCTGGTTTCTTTAATGTCTGTCACGCTGAGTTCCCCAGCTCTGTCTCAGCAAGGAGAGGTAAGGGAAGCAGTTTGGTTTGGAACTGAGACTGTGTATGTGTGTGTCTCACCCCCACTCTCCTCGACCACCCAGCCTGGAGCTTATCGGAGCAGCTGGTCTGGACAAGAGGGGTGGGGGCAGGGCCAGTGCTGCCCAGACCTTTGTGGGTGAGACAGAAAGTGAGTGGGACCTGCTCAGAGGGAGACCGGCTAAGAGCCACCCCCTTGTTACCTGTTACCCACCCATCCATTCATTCCTTCACTCCCCTTCTTTAGCCAACTTGACGAGGCCCCGTGCCTGCTGCTGAAGGGCATCAATCTGCCCTTTGTAGCTCTCGGGGAAGCAGACGAGGAAGTGTCTCCTGACGAGCCAGCAGGGTTGGAGGCATGCCTGGGGTGAGCCATGAGCTGGGAGGGGCTAGGGGCTGGGGCCAGAAGAACCTGTCCAGGAGGACAGGCGTGAATCAGCCAGAAGGAGTGGAGAAGGTGCTCTGGCCAGAGACCCTCTGTGGGCAAAGGTGCAGATGTATGTGAGGGAGGGAGGTTGGTACCTTCTGGGCCTTTGGAGCTGGGAGGGGGGCCACAGGACTGGAGGGCAGGGAAGATGGCAGAGCCATGGCAGGGCCTGGGTGAGGGTTTGGATAGTGGGGTGGGATAGGGAGGAGGGGAGGGTGGCCGGGTTTGGAGCTTGGATGGCCTTTGGGTGGGGAGCCCATGGTTGAGTTAGGCAGAGGGAAGAGGAGTTGGGGACAAGAAGATGAACCTGGGTTCCAGATTCTAGGACAAACAGCCGAACCCTGGAGAGCCCCCCGTCCCTGCTTGCTGCAGGATAGACTGCTTAGTACCCAGGCCCTTGGCTTCTGGGGGCGTCGGGTCAGTGGACGCCAGGTGTGGCCTGCTCTGAGCCAGGGACTGTGCCGAGCAGATTTGGAACCTCATCATCTCACTTAGCCCTTGCACCCACCCTGTGAGCTGGCGATGATCAATTCTGTTGTACGGATGAGAAAACAGGCTCCGAGAGGTTAGTAGTAGCAGGATCATACTCCCAAGTAGGACCCAAGTAGGATCATACTCCGAACCACTACGCTGGATCACCTGGAGCCGGGCCTGCTGCCCAGTGTGATATATGGTGGCTCTTCAGACAGTACAACGAGCCACTGTGGGTCAGGGTCTCTTTAAGTCTCACTTCCTAGTCATTTTCCTGTTTACTTCCCTCTGGACTGACCCAGAGTGTGGCCCACCTTATTCTTAGAAGAAAGGTATCACCTCGCTTCTGGGGGACGGTCTCCGTCTGTTAACTCGGCCCCCACTGCTGTAGCCTCTCCCCAGTGGAGACACACAGCAGACTCAAGCTGATCTTAGAGTGAACTGAGCCCCTTCCCCAGCTCCCCCAGAGGGCTTTTCTAGTCCATCAGCTCTTTTGAGAAGTTACTGGAATGATAGTCAACCCCTGAGGACAGTGGGGCCTGGTTTCCTAAACACTCTTCTGTAAGATGGGGTCCTGAACAGCTGGAGCCAGTGTGAGGGAGTAGGGTACCCAGAGCCCTGCCCACCCTGGGTCACGCCCTCCTGAGGACATCCAGGTGCCACCTGCTCTGTAGGTCTTTGTCTCGCTCTGCACAGGGCCTGGTGTGGGGGATTCCATCTCTTCCTCTCTCCCTCTTTTGTTTTCTTTCCTGCCTTCCTCCAGCACACACATTCCTTGACCCTGTCACATGACACCTTCTCTATACATGACCCCCAGGGAGGTGGAGATGGGAGGACCCCCTTCAATGTCACTCGGACCTGCCCCAGGGCAGCTCCTGGCCTAGACATGATGAGTGCTCAGTACCTGTTTGATGATTGACTGCGCCAGCTTCCGAAGCTCCTCGTCGCATGATGGGCTCAAAATAAAGTGCTGTTTTCTCAGATATTGGCACAAATTAAAAATAAAGGCAAATTCCTTCCATAATCCAGTGTGAGAATTTCCTCTGAGGCTCCCTGAGCGTGTTTCGGAAACGGTGGTGATTTGCTTTCACTTTGGTTCCTTTCCTTTGTCGGGAGAATCGTACGTGTGCAGCTGGATTTATAGACCAACAGAACATGCATTTAGCTTTCATTCATTCGGCATTTCTGGAACGCCTACCAAGTGCCAGACGGGGTGCCAGGCCCAGGGGGTGAGGAGGGATGATTTGAAGCAGGGCCCTGTCTGTGAGATTTGCAGTGTGTTTGTTGAGAATAGGGTTAAAAGCAGGAGAACAGAAGAAAAACAGGCATTTGAGACGGATCAGGGAGGGCTTCCTGGAAGAGGTAACTTTTGGCTTGGATCCTGAAGGGTGTGTGGGTGGTGCCAAGCAGGAGGAGGCACAGGGGGTCTCAGGGAGAGGCTCGGCCTGAGGAAGGTCTCGCTGTGGGTCTCATGGGTGTGGCCTCCCAGAGGCATCTTCACATTTTAATGTATGAAGGTTCCTTTGTTATTATTTGGCTCGACATGTGGCTTTTTACAAAGCCCTTTCAAATCCATTATCATCCATCACCCTCAGGCAGCCCGAGGCAATCCTCCATTTCCCTAAGGAGAGCTGAGCCCGGAGCAAGGAGGAGAGGTGGCCAGAGTCGCAGCCAGGGGGCTGCTGAAACCCCAAGCTCTGGGTCAGATGGGTGGGAGAGCAGGTGGAGTAAGCCATTATGTGAAAACCTCAACATTAAATCAGAGAACCACAGACACTGACACTAAAGTCTCGAAAGCCCCCTTGCTCCCTCCACCTGCTCCATCGTGGCTACAGCAGGGGCTGCTCCTCAGGACATGTGTCCTGGGGATGCCCATGCTGAAGCCTCAGTCTCTGAACCCAGAAAGTGGGGCGATGGAGCCTCTCTCTGCCTGTTTGCTGGAAGCCTGGCACCATCACTGAGCCCCAGCAGGCCCCGGACCAGCAGCAGGCCAGCATGCCCTCCCAGGGGTTTGCCTCTCAGGGTCTTTGTTGTTTAGCTCATTTGTCAGGAATGTGGAGTAGCATGGGCAGGGTGTAGTTGCCCAGAATCTGATCCCTGGGACCACGAGGCCTTCGGGAATGAGCCGGGGCGCTGCTCTGAGGCCCATTGTCAGGGCAATGAGCCAGAGGGAGCCTCCCGGTGCCGATCAATCCTTCCGCAAGAACAGCCTGGGATCAGCGAGGATGTGCTGGGGCCCCACCCAGGACAAGGCTCCCCTCTGCTTGCTCCTCAGTCTGCAACCTTGGGCAAGTTATGTAACCTCTGGAGCCTCAGTTACTTCATCTGCAGAATGGGTTATTGTGAGAAGCGGATAAGATAAGTTTGCATGAAGTGCTTGGGTGCACATAGTGTGCATGCAGTGCTGTCAGCTCTCTGTATTCCCACTCTGTTACTGTAACACACTTCACTGTTACTCTGTTAATACTGCTGCAACCCTTCCCTGAAGCAGCCAGGCAGGAACCAAATCTGATCATCCCTGGAGAACGGTTGCTGAATGAATGAGGAAATGAATCAAGTAAGCAACCAGACCAGTAGCACTAGGTCCTACTCAGTGCCACAGCAGCCACAGAACAGGGAGGCAATGGAGCCAGCTTTGGAGCCTGAGTTCCAATCCAGCTCCATCTCCTACTAGCAGCCAGAGTTGGGCCGTGCACATCTCCGAGCCTCAGTGTGCTCATCTAAAAATGGGGATGGAGATCCGCCTCACAGGGTTCTCGCGAGAACTAAATGAATTCAGGTAATATGCTTGGTGCAGACTGGCACACAGTAAGTTCTCAGTACGTGTGACTGGTATTATTGTCACCACCAAAAATGGGGATGGAGATCCGCCTCACAGGGTTCTCGCGAGAACTAAATGAATTCAGGTAATGTGCTTGGTGCAGACTGGCACACAGTAAGTTCTCAGTACGTGTGACTGGTATTATTGTCACCACCGCTACATTTAATAACAGAAACACCAAGGAGGCACGGAAGCAGCGAAGGGTCAGAGAGTGTCTCTATCCTCAAAGGGTGGAGGCCACCTTGCTCCTGGGTTAGCTCTGTAGCCAGCCTGGCCCAGGCCTGGCATGCTTTGGACAGGTCTGCCGCAAAAGAAGGGGTGCATGTATGGAGGAACACATGAGCGAGGGAGTGAATGAATGAATCGTGACCATTAGGAAACATCACAAGCCTAAAGTCAGGGCAGCTCAGGAAGGAGCCGAGGGACTGGGGTAGAGGCATCGTTTTGAGGACGTGAGCAACGAGGCGGGATGAGCTGTGTGGCTGGATGTGATCTCTCTTCCCTGAATGAATATTTGTTGACCGGGATGGTGGCCTGGGTCGGGGTGCCCAGGCCGCTTGACGTCCCCCACAATTTGGTTCTGGGGCTGGACAGAGCTGAGTTCAGATGGGGGTTCCTCACCTGTAGCTCAGGGAAATTCCTGTGCTGGTCTGCACCCCCTCTGCTCCCCCATAACAGGAGGAGAACACTGCCCCCCTTTGGGTGATTGCGGAGATAGCACGTAACAGCAAGCTGCAAGTCAGGGGTTTGGGCTCCACATGTGGGCGTCACGGCGGAGCTCGGGCGGATTTGGAGCAGGGCAGTGGTACAGTGCGGGCAGAGTTCACGGAACACCAACCTGGGGGCTGTCTGATCCTCTCCCAAGGGGGCTTGAGGCAAGGGGCAGGGAAGGGACAGAAGAGGGCACCTGGGACAGTGAGGCAGCACCTCCAACCTGTGGGCAGCATGAGGCCTGCCAGAGCCACAGATTGCCCCAGGATGGAGACGTTCTGCCCAGGCCCATGGAGCTCAATGTGTTAAGGAGACTCTCGCCCCTCGCTGCAGCCCTGTCCTGGGCACCTTGCAAACACCACCTTGTTTAATCCTCACAATACTCCGTGAGCAGGGACAGGTTAACCATTTCTGCCTGAGGTTCAGAGAAGCACAGTGACTTTCCCAAGGGCACACAGCTGCTAAGTAGCAAAGCCAGGATTGGGACCTGGAGGCTTCTGCTCTTTGTACTGGGTGAGGCCAAACACACTTAGTGGTTCGGAGGGGAACTGGCATGGGAGCCCGGGGTCCCTGCACTCCTGTGCCCACCTCTCGCCACTGTGTGGCTTTGCCCAGCCACCTGTCTCCTGTCTGCCTCAGTTTCTTCCTCTGTGAAATGGATCCATAGCAGACCCTCCTGCATCGAGTCTGGGCCAGGATGACTGAGGGACCATGCAAAGCACTCCAGATGGGCAAGGCTTTTCCACTCATGTGTCATTGCGATTAGAACTCCTTCTCTTTAGGGGAGAGAGACATGGGGTAGTCAGCCCCTTGGGGAGGGGCTGGGGTGTGTAGGAGCTGGGAGGAACTGGGGTTATTCTTGCTCCATCTGGGCCAGGAGGGTGAGGCAGGCAGGGTCTTTAATACCCAGAGTCTGGCTTCCACTGCCGCCTGTGGCTTGGTGAGTGTCAGGCAGTGGGGACACGCCACTGTCCAGGCCTTGTCATGTGTTTTTTCATGCCTGAGATGGCACCCAGGGCTTGCCCTGTTGGGCTCACGGTCTGTGGGGGCACGGAAGCATGGTCTCCTGTTCTGCCCAAGGCCTGAATCCTTTTGTGAGGGAACGCATGGGTGTGGGTGACCACAGAGGGTGGGAAGCAGTCCTGCCTAGGGAGAAGGGGCCGAGCATCAAGGAGGCCTTCCCAGAGAGGTGGCACCCGAGGAGGTGGAGTATGAGTTGACGAGGTTGACGAGCAAGGGGGTGGGGGGACATTCAAGGCAGAGGAAACGATGTATTATAGAGCCCCTGGGAATGAGTTTGGGAAATTTCCAGTACTTCAGCATGGCTGTCCCGTGGCAAATGTGGAAAGCTGGGCAGATGCTGAGGCTGCAGAAGTCTGATCTCTGAGGACTCTGGCAAGTTACAGAGTTTGGACTTTACCTTGTAGACCCGGGATGGCAGATGTGTGGCTTGAGCACCACCACCTCCCACTTCTGTGCCCAGGGAAGACATTGCTAATCAGTCCATTCATAGCAGGACCCCAGGCAGCCCCGTCGTGTGGGTGCCTGAGATGACACCTGTCTGCCCTCGCTGCTGTGAACAGGGATGAGGATGCACCTTCACAGTTGCTGGTGGCGTGACTCAGCCCAGCTCCCAAAGTGCCCTTCTGATGGCAAAGGAAGGCAGGTTGCCACCAGCCTTACCTTCCAGGGGCGGGATGTTTCCAGGGGGCCCCTGGGATGAGGACTGCCTGGGAGCTCAGACCCCTCCCACCTAGGGCCAGCTGCTTGTCCGTCACCTGCAAGTCCCTAGGCAGCGGGGGAGCCCAGGAACAGCCTTGGACGTCCAGCTGGAGCCTGGCCAAGGGGTGGGTCCCAGGGGGAGGGCGGTGGCCTAGAAGAATTCTGGGCAGGACTAGGGAAAGATTAGGAGACTTCTCTCCTGGAATTCAAACAATTGGACAATCTGTTCTGGATCGATTTAGAAGCAGTGGAGTGAAAAAAAAAATCAGAAAACACAGTGTGAAAGCTATTTTCTATCCCTCTCGGCTCAGTTGGGAAGAGAGATGAGCTGGAGTTTATTTGTGGACTGTCCAAGGCCGCGGACGGGGCCTCTCACCTCACCGCCCCCTCCCATGCCTGCTGCCCTCTCTCCATGCCCAGTGCTGGGCTGGGCAACTGGGGGTCTCGAAGGGGCATCAGCCCTGGCTCCAGGCTTGAGAACCAACAGCCTACAGGGACCTCCAATGTGGACATGGCTGAAGTTGGACCTCTGTGTTCTGAAAGACACCCTGAGGGTGCAGACACCCTCTGCACCCTGCTGCACCCTTCTGTGCAGAGAATGGCCCCCTCCCGCCCTCTCCACCAGACCAGGGCATCTGTACGCCAAGGATGGGGTGCATCTGTCCAGTTCACTCCTGTACCCCTGGGGCGCAGGGCCTGGAATCGGGACTGGCACATAGTAGGTGCTCAGTAAAAGTTTCCTGCCTAAATGATAGATAGAAGGAAGGCGGGAGGGAGGAAGGAAGAAAGGAAACTGAGGCTTTGAATGAAGCGAACTGCCCATGGTCACATGGTCTGTTAGTGGTGGAGGTGGGACTGGAACCAGATCTGTCACCACCAAGACCTGGATTTCCCCCACCCCCACCTGTCCCTGGGGCCCAGTACTAGGTCTGACACATTTGGGGGCCTCCCACGCCGATGACCCCTTTCTTTCCTGGGCGCAGTCCATCGCACTCCTCCCAACATGACTCCTACACTTAATCTTTCACGACTTGAGCCAAATGCTGATTGTTTTAAAATAAGCATGTTTGGTGTGGGGCCAGACCAGAGTGGGGGAGGGGCGGGGGTGCAGGAAGCCAGAGCTTTCCACCCGGTCCAGGTGCTCCCCAGGGGGAGTGGGCTCCCTCTGCTGTGGGAGTTCAACCAGGGGCTGGATCCGCCAGGATGTTGTGGGTGTGGGGACATCCCGCACCCATGGGAAATGGGACCGGCTGATTCCCAAAGGGTCTCTTCTCCAAAAGTAGCACACTAACTACCCCTGCATAATACTGTTTACCCAGAAGTCAACCTATGCTATAAAATATAGCCATTTTCTCCCCATCATAAGGGATTCATTTTTGAGAAGCAGGAAGCCCACTATCGTGGGCCGGGGCATCGCCTCTGGCCTGCAGACGACTCAAATGATAAAGGCACCTCTTCCTAGCAGGACACTCTGTTCCTGGAATCCCACTCCCCCAAGGTGGACTGGGTGGGTGGGTGGTGGGTCTGAGTGCAGGGTCCTCCCCTGGACAGGGGTTTGTGCTCTGCCCCTCGGTCCCTGATTCCTCTGAAGCACCTTTGGTATCAGGAGGCTGCAGCAAAGTCCACCTGGGGAGTGGTCAGGGGGCTCTTGGGAGACACATTTATTAGCCGTTCTTCTGTTTCTAAAGGGCAACCTCAGGCTTAGAATGGATCTCTAATTTGCGGGTGACTGAACAGAAGAGAGATTAAACAGAGAAAGTGGTGGTTGGTGCTTACTCTGCTGCCCAGGAGCCTCTGACCTGGGCAGGACCCGGGTGAGCCCTGGCCCCGGGGAGGAGGGGTAACGGGCAGAACAGAAACGCGCTCCCAGGATCGTTTCCACTTACCAGTGAAGTGGCTCAGACCAGTTTGGTCTGATTCCAGGGCCAGGCTCCTAATGCACCTAATGGTCCTGGCTAGGATGACCTCGGGCTGAGATCTGGGCTTCCCCCGGATGTCCTAAGACGACAGTGCGATGCTGCTGTCATGTGTACCTGGACAAGGACCCAGGGAGTCTATGTCAGAGCAGGTCACAACTCTAAGTCTGGTGTCTGGTTTGGGGGCATAGATGAGAGGGGGTCTTCCCTCTCTCCTTGCCCCTCCACACCCCCTGCCCCTCACACCAATCCAGAGGCTCATCTGGGAAAGCAGCAAAGCCAAGAGGGGGGACACAGGGCTGGGAGCTGCTGAGGAGTTCTGTTTCAGGCATGGCAAGTTTGGGGTGCCAGGGCCCTCAGAAGTAGAGACCACTGGAAGGAGGCCATTGTCTGCTCAGGTCCGGGCCTGGGACAGCTGGTGGGGCCAGCAAGGGTTTGCAAGTGCTGGGAAGCTGGCTGGCAGCAACCTCCCGTCACCTTTGGAAGGGCCTGTTTTCCTCACTGTCCAATTGCTGCCCCCAGAAAGTCCTGCTGGGTGTGGATTGCCCTGGGTAAGGCAGGCCTGGCTCACCGTGGGCCTGTGCGGCTGACCGGGCCCCAGCCATCCGTGGGGCAGCTGGCACTCCTGGAGAGGCATCCAGTCCCGCCTTGCTCCCGGCGGCTGCTGGTTCACCACCCACCCAGCAGCTTTGGTGCCAATTATGAGAGTGTGGGCAGGAGGCTTGTTAACCCCCAGAAGTGGAGCTGGGTCCAGGGGGTGACACGGGTGGACGTGGGACGTCCAGGCCGGCGGTGGGGTGTTAAGAGCGCCAGGTCAGGCTGCGGGAGCTGGCTCTGCACCATCCCTGTGGTCTCAGCTGAGGCTTCATTTGCATAATTTTGAAGTTGATTGGCCTAAAGGCAACTTCGCTTAATCACAGCTGACAAGTCTCTGGTTGGAACAGCAGCTGCTGCCAATTAGCCGCATGGGTGCCTTGGTTAGTTATAACTCCTTCAGCAGTACCCTCCCCAGCATGCCCCTCCTGCCAGCCCCTTAGCTGCTTCAGAAGGAATCAGTAGGGCCAGGTAGCTGCCTGGAGAACCTGCTGCATGCTCCCGGTGTGAGCTCCAGCCCAGGGCTTCTCAAAGTTGCAGGTGCCGGGGATGGGGAACGGGTTAGGGTGCAGCCTCTGATTCGGTGGGCAGGGTGGCCGAGAGCCTGCATTTCCACCGGGCTCCCAGAGACACAGGCTGCTGGTCTGTGGACTGACTTAGGGTAGCAACACTCTAGCCCAGGGGATTGCAAACCGGGGCTGCCTGTTTGTGTTAATAAAGTTTTATTGGAGCACAGTATCGCCCATTCATGTGGCAGTGTCCATAGCTGCTTTCTGCCTACAACAGCAGAACTGGCTTGCAAAGCTGGTGGTATTTGCTATCTGGTCCTTTACAGAAAAAGTTTCCTGATCTCTGAGCTAGCCCAGTGGTTCCTGAACTGAGAGGGCATCAGGATCCCCTGGAAAGTTGCAGATCCTTGCCCCCTCGCTGGCTTTGATCCAGTAGGTCTGTGGGGACCAAGATGCTACATTTGTAACCAGCACCCAAGTGAGGCACACGACCACATTCCAACCACCAACATCCAGCCACCTCCAGGAATGTCTCCATTCATCTTGGCCTACCTTGGGTACCATTCCCTTAAACAGATGGGGAAACTGAGGCTGAGAGGGGTCACTCGCTTGTCCAAGGGCCCAAGCTAGTAAGCTTTGGTTCTTTCCTACCACATACTGCATCCTTGGCCAAGTAGCCCATCCACCACACCCCAGCTGGATTACCTGGTTTGATCGGTTCCAAACCTGGATTCCACACTGGGGTGTGCTGTTAGTAAGAGCGACACCTTGGGCCAGTCACAGAATGATGTCATGCACCTTGGGTTGTGGGAGTGTGATCAGTGGGAGACCAGGTCTGTCAAGGGCACTGTGGAAGGCACTTATACCTAGTGGGGGACTGCCTCGTCCCCCCAACATGTGTAGAGTGGCTTGCAGTTGGTGACGCCTTTAGTTATCAGCACCTGTTTAGGTGTCACCTACCCCACTCCCTGCCCACCTGAGGCCAGGTAACGACCAACCATGAGACCATGAACAAGGCAGTAACTCATGCAGAACTCTCACACGCTCTTCCTGTCGGTATCTTCCCCGTGACCTGGGAGGTGGTTGGGGAGGGGCAAGGCACCCGTGTTCAGAGGAAGAAGCCAGGCCTCCCAGAGGTCAGGTGAGTGAGAGGTGGCGTTGCGATTATGTGGCTTGGGTTACGACAGGTGGCTCCACCAGGTCAGGTCAAAACACTGAAATACAAGAGGATGTTTTATGACCCAGCATCCGCAATTTACAGATGAGGAAACCAAGGCAGAGAGTTTACGACCAGGAAGTCCTCAAAGGGACAGCTTGTCTGGGGCTCTCTAGGAGGAGGCTGGAAATACACATGGAGACAAATTCTTACTGGAATCAGAAAATCCCAGGACCAGGGCCGGCCCGGTGGCGCACTGGAGAGTGTGCCGCTTGGGAGCGCGGCGGCGCTCCCGCCGAGGGTTCAGACCCCATGTGGAGACCGGTTCCCGCTCACTGGCTGAGCGCGGTGCTGGCACAACACCGAGGGTTGCGATCCCGTTGCCGGTCAGTAAAAAAAAGACAAAAAAAAAGGAAAAAAAAAAAAAAGAAAAGAAAATCCCAGGACCAGGACCAGGAGCCTGGGACTGGAAACCAGAGGAAATGCAGCCTTCCCAGGGACCACCAGCAATGCCAAGGGAGCCCCTGCAGACCCCACCCAGGCCTGGGTGTTGGCCTCAGCTGTCTGCAGGATGAGTCTGCTTGCAATTGATGGGGAAAGGGGGCTGTAATAATTATTTTTATTTATATATATATTTTGTAAACATTGATTTCATATTTTATTTTCTGGAAAGCCCCTCTCCCTGTTTCCTGGTCTCCATTGCACTTCGTGCCAAGCCCTCTTTGTTAACTTGTTTGTTTGTAAATAAGATAATAGACATCCTCGAGCCCTCCCCACAGCATGTGGGCTGGAACACGAGCCCCTGTGTGCACCCCCAGGGCCCACCACCCTGTGTACCCCCACTTCTCTCGGTGTGCCTCGTCACGGTTGTAGGAGTTCTTAAAAAGCAATTATTTTCATGGTTCTTTTTGGCCTTATAAGAAATGTGTCATGCTGAATTTAACCTTTGGGGACTCCTCTCCCAGCCTTGGATTGCTGAGATGTCACGGGACATTTGGTGTGGCTGTGGTTCATTTTGATAGCTGTGGTCTGTCCCGGCGTCTTCCCATAGCACGATACACTTTCCCGTTTACCCGTTTGTGCTGTCCACAGGGATTTCCCCTCAGAACCAGAGCCACTGGGGACATCCCAGTGCCTGGTGCGCTTGGCCACCAGGGCCTGTGCCCAGCTGAAGAGGTATTGGTGCCATTCTTACGCGCCTGCACGCGCGCGCGCGCACACACACACACGGTCTCTGGGGTGAGGACCCATTGTGTGCAAGAGGATGGAGTAAATTAGCCTCCCCCGGGCCCACCGGAGCTTGGTGTGGAGTCATCTTTCCTCCAGGTGCCCCTTGCCCTGGCAGACTGGTCTTTACTGTGGTTCCAACCTTTGTCAAAGGTGAATAAAAAGGATTCTTACTTTGTAGGGTAATTGCAAGGAGTAAATGTAATTGACACCTCCACGCTTTCACATGTCATCGGCGCTCACGATCCGGCACACAGGACGTTTGCTTTGAACAGTAATAGCCCAGGCTCAGAGGGGCCGAGGGACTTGCTCAGGGTCACACAGCTGAGAAGTGGCAGAATTGGGACTCGAACCCATGTTCAGACCCCGAGCTCAGAGCCCTTCCATTCTCTAATGCTGTGCCAAGTCTCAGACAAGAGGCAGGGAGGCATTTTGCGTGTCTTGGTCCTTCGGCTGGGGACACCCTCCCCACTTTCCTACTCTTCCTTCAGGAGTGCACTGCCAGACACCCTGGCTTTTGAGTCCCAGCTCTTCCACAAACTAGGACAAGTTACTTAAACTCTCTGTGCCTCAGTCTCCTCATCTGTAAATTGGGGATAATCACACTACTCATGAGTATTAAATAAATACCCTCCCTTGCCCCTATCCCAGCGCTCTGCATCAGGCACTTCTGGGCCCCCATGGCCCCCCAGTTTCCTGTCACAGCACCCGTCCCTCTGGGCTGCCACTGTCCGTCTGCATTGTGGCTACAGAAGGGGCACCCAGGCCAGTCTGAATTTGGCACTTTGTTGGCCAAAAGGGACAAAAAAGGAAGTTTATCTCTGGCCTGGTTCAGGATAGGCAGGATTCCAGGGAAGGGAGGGAGAGAGGGGAGAGCTGGCCTCTTTCATGACCCGGCTTTACATGCCACCTAGAAGCTGCAGTGCTGGCCAGGATGGAGATGGCAGGGGTTCCGAGGTGCGCGAAGGCCTGGGAGTGAGAGTTGGCCACAGAGGCCAACTGGCACCTCTGGGCCATGTTCACATGGTCACGGAAGCTACTGGTGTGTCCCAAACAGTGGTAGGTCTGGGTGGCCCTCCCCAGCGGACGGGACCCTCTGCTGCTGGGTGGGGGCGGGCCAGAGGAGGCATGCAAAGGGAGTGACAGTCAGAAGCGTCAGCCCAGCGTGGAGTCAGGTGGAGTCTGAGCTGTGGTCTCACTGTGGGCTTTGGGCAGATCCCTCCAGGTTCTCGGTTTCCTTCCTCAAGGTCCAATGCGATGCCGTTTATTTCACTGCTGCGTCTCACCAGGGCAGTGCCTGGCATGGAGGACGGACGGACTCACGTGTGGTGTCCCTCCCCCCATTTGACCCGCAGGTCTGAGGGCATGGGAGGGAATCCACACAGACCATGCTGCACACTGATCAAGCTGTGGCCCTGCAGCCCAGTGACCTGGGTCTGAAGCCCAACTCGGCCATGTCTTAGCCATGACATCTCCTAGGGAATATCCCCCGTCTCTCTCACCTGTAAAATGGGACTCTTGCTGGGGAGCCTGGTGTGTGGAGAGGACTGCAGGATAGTCACTGTTATCATCGGCCTGGCAGGTGGTGACCCCAGGCCCCAGGCTGGAGCTGGGCTCACAGGGCCGATCGGCTCCCAGTCCCTCTCCTTGCCCAAGAAGAACAAGCTGAATTCTTCTCAGCACGCATGGGCCAGCCCGTGCTGGGAACCGCTCCTTTGCCTATACAAGGCCTGACCAAGCTGCTCTCCCTTTCTTGGGTTGTAGGGTTGATGGCCACCAAGAGCACGAGAAGAGGCCAGCAGCCACAGAGGGACAGCGAATAGTGGCTGTAGGGGGGTCTCTGGCCCTTTAGTCACAGAACAGGAATGTCCTGTGGAAGGGTCTGGATCCATGCTGCACACAGGCACACGTTCCTTCATAGATCCACGTTCCTCCAACTCCAGCTGAGCCAGCTGCACACCAGACCAGGCTGGGTTCTGGGGTCCCTGCCCTGCACAAGCTTGGGAGAAGTCAGGCTGCACCGCAAAGTGACCCTCGGTCACAAAAGAATAGGAGGGGGCCACAGTAAAGACCATGCTTGGGTGAGGGAGAGCAGGGTCTGCACAGAGAGAGGCAGGAGCCCTGAGGCTCAGGGCTTTAGCTTCTTTCCTTCCCAGTGAAGAAGGGGTTCCAGGGGCCAGGGCCCCCTCACTCCGAGGGAGGCTGAATAGAGGCCAAGGGAGTGGGGAGAGAGATCCAGGGCCACCCCTTCGACAGGCGTTCTGCGTGCCTGGCTTTCTTCTTCCTGCCTGACACTTTAAGTGATTCATCCTTCATGTGATATTTTTGTGTTTCTCCATTGGGAAAAAAATGCCTCTGGGATTTCCAGGGGTTGTTTTATCTCCATGGTGCAGCCAAATAATTCGGGAGGACAGACAGAGGCAGAGGGCTGTCAAGTTGCAAAGGGCCTGCAATTGTCTTAGCGGAGCTCTCCCTTTATTGGGGAGGAAACTGAGGCTGGACAGAGGGAGCTGCTTGCCCCAGGACCCAGTGTGGCCCCAGGAGGAGGGCAGAGCATCTGGGTCCTTCAGCAGGCCTGGGATTTCCCATTGTGTGCCCTCAGGCAAATCTCTCCCTTCCCTGGGCCTCAGTTTCCTCACCTGTAAAATGGGGTAACAGTGGTGCCTACCTCAAACGTTCCAGAAAGTAGCATACACAGAGCACTTGGTGGGTACAGAACTAGCCCAGGGTGAGGCTCAAAAAGGGAAAAGTGAAACAACGAGTTTAGAACTCGACCCAGAGCCCAGTCCACTGGGGAGAGGGCGGGGAGGTGTCCATGAGGGAAGGAGCCTTATTGGAGATACGCTGGGATGTTCTCTTACGGGAGGGATTTGGAAAGACAAGGGTGGCTTCTGAGTTGGTGGTAACCTGCATGCCTTCCCAGTTATGACATTCATGCCAACACCCTCCCCCTTTGACCCTGACAGTAGCCCCACAGAGCAGGTGTCATTGTGCCCATCTGATACAGGGACATTGGGGTCTCAGAGGCCTAGATCCAAGACACCGAGCCATCCTGCCTCAGCCCCCCTGGACTCAGAGGGTCCTGTCCCACCAGAGCCCTGAAGCTGGGGTTTCTAGGCTAAGGTGAGCAGCTTCCTCTACAAGGCTGATGGCCGAAAATCACTCCTGTTGGTGGCAGTAAAAGCTAAGACCCTGTCTCAGGTGAAGCAGCAAGCCCATTGTGCCAGGGCTTCTGCCTGGATTTTGCTCTTTTCACCTGGAAGTTTGCTCTTTGCAATAAAACAAATGTGGCATTCAGGCCGTGTGTTGCCAGAGTTCCTATCTGTGAGCAGCAGACATTTATTCAGCACCTACTGTGTGCAAAGCATGGTGGGAAGGATACAGAAGGGCAAAGGCCCCCACCCTGGAGGAGCTGGCAGCAGGCAGGGAAGCAGTTCAGCAGCAGGCGAGGCAGGAGGGCATCAGTGCTAGGGCAGGAGCAAAGCATGGGAGGAGGGACTGGAGAAACGCAGACAGAAGCGTGGTGTTCTAACACACTGTCACTCACCGAGGGGCACACGGGACCCTCTCAGGAACTGGAACGATTGGCTTTGGCAGAGTGGCAACACCAGATCAGAGCCATTTCTGGAGCAGTTGCTGGATGTGCTGGGAGCCCTGCTGGCTTCTGGTCCTTTCTGTCTTTCTTCAGTACCCCAGCACAGTGGGGGACATGGTTCCCATTCTGCAGATGAGGAAACGAGCCAGGGAAGTAACTTGGTCTGGGTCACCCCGCTGGTAAGTGGAGGATCTCTGACTCAAGGCCAGGGCACTGCTAACCCTGTGTCATCACCTCTGGTGCCCACCGGGAACCCCTGTATGGAGTCAGGCAGACTTGGAGTCAGGCAGACCTGGCTTCCAGTTGCAGCCCTGCCACCCGCTGTTCTGGACAAATCACTTAGCCTCTGTGGTTTATTTTTCTGAAGCATGGAGATGCTAATACCTGGATTCATTCGACCAATTCTGGTATTTATAAAGAGCCTACTGTGTGCCGGTTCACCCGCTGTTCTGGACAAATCACTTAGCCTCTGTGGTTTATTTTTCTGAAGCATGGAGATGGTAAAACCTGGATTCATTCGACCAATTCTGGTATTTATAAAGAGCCTACTGTGTGCCGGTCCTACGCAACATGCAGTGAACAAAATGAAGTGGTCTTGGCAGGGCTAGCTTCATGGGTGTGGTGACACAGGGCTGGGCACCAGCAGGGCTCAGTTCATGTGGCTGTTACTGGGGCTGTGCAGCTGGTGCCAGGGCTATGTGGGAATGGGTCTCCCTTCTGGCCTGTGTCTGTCCTTCTGCATGCGTGTGCTCTAGCCACCTCGGCCCCAGCCAGCGCAGCCAGGCATGACGTCCTAGTTCCCTCCCGCTGCTCCTCCTGCAAGCATGAGGGGTCACAAGGACAAACTCTGATCTTACTTTATGCAGGCATCAAGCCTCAAGAAGCGTTTCTTCCTGGATTTCATGTTTCACAGGGAGATTTCACAACCTCTAAGCAGATGTTGTCCTGAAAACAGAAGTTCCCAAACTCAGGATTAGTCTGCACTGCCGAGGAGAGGCCCTGGGAATGTGTGGATGTCAAGCACCACTGGTGATCCCACGTGTGCACATGCGTGTGCGCGTGTGGGCTGCCTGGGAATGTGAGCGCGGTCATCAGTTGGCATAGAGAGGCTTAGGAGCAGACCTCCAGGTCTCGAGCCTCTCTCCATGCCTTTATTCTCCACCTGCACCATGGGACACGTGGCACACTTGGGGTATGCTGAGAAGTGTGGCAATGAAGAGGGCAGCTCCTGGCATGGTCCCTGGCCTGGAAGGGTACCCCACGCTGGTCTCCCGGTTTGCTGTTCCTGCCCCTCTACTGGGCACCTGCTGGCAGGACTGTGGGTAAAGCCCCAGAGGGCCTGCCCTTATTTAGTTACATATTCATACTAATGCTACTAATAATCACGCCCAAGTTTATGTGCTAATTCCTTACGTAGGCTGGTAATGACTGACTCCTCCCAGGCCGTAAGTCTCATGACAGTGGGACCTTGTCCATTGTTTGCGTCTGAACCCCGTGCCCAGCGCTGTGTGTGGCCAGCAGTGGAGGCTCACTAGGTATGGGTTGAATGGCACACAGAGAGGAACCACTCCCTGAACAGTGGGCTGGGAGCCAGGCTCATGGGTAGGTCTGATTTGGACATACCAGGTGGGGAAAGGGATGCCCAGAAGGAGGACCAGCCTGGGCAAAAGCCCAGCCTCCTGAGCTCCATCACCTGCCACCCAATGCCCAGGATACTGGGGCAGGACCCATCCTCACCCCACTTCCGCCTCCCTCTCACCACAGCAGTGGAGTAGGTGGGTTGTGTTGGGGGGATGCGCATGTGACTAGTCACATGTCCTTCATGGCCCATGTCTAAACAGCACCAGGCACCTGGGACAGTAATCTGGGCTCTCACACCCCCAGGTGCCATCCCCCTGCCCCGCCCATTTCCTTTTCTCTCAGTTCATGCTCAAGACAGGAAACAAACCAAGCAGACAGCAAAGCACGCTGGCCCTGGTGTGAATACACCCCAGCCCCTGCCCTGGAGGAGGGGCAGCCCAGATAACCCTAGGGTGGGGCAAGGGCCAGAGTTTCAGGAGTTTCCCACCCCCAGGGGGTGAGAGAATCAGAGGGTGGAAAGCTTTCCTGAGAGGTGGGCACCCCAGCTGAGCCTCGAGGCTGCAGAGAGGGGGAAGGGTGGCCCCAGCATGGGGGAATAGGATGTGCAAAAGCCCAGGGAGCAGACCTTGGAGGCTGAAGCGGGAGGAGCGGCAGGGGCCAGGTCACCGGGGAGCGTGGACTTGAGCTCCTAAGGAGGTGGGTAGATGGTCAGATGGGTGCTTTGGAAAGCTGGCTCTGGGGACTGCTGAGGACGTGGGTTGGTGGGCGAGCCTGAGTCAGGGCCAGCCAGCAGCAAGGGGCACTTGCCACGGACACCTGTTGAGGCCCAGTGCCTGCAGCCCCGTTCACGTGCTTTGAAGCACGGCTTCATCCATCCGTCATTACGATGCTGTGCATTCAATACTGTGTTTATCCCCATTCTAGAGCTTAGCAGACTGAGTGACTCCCCTGGGTTGCGCAGGGTGTGGTTGCAAGAGGTGGAGCCAGGACTTGGCTCGAGGCAGAGTGGCCTGACCTGACCGTGAGGGCCCAGCCTTCAGACCTGGCTGCCCTTGACATGATCGGGCAGGAGGTGTTACACTTGGCCATGCCTGGGACGAGGGCGTGGTGGGCTGAGGAGG